>NW_027446975.1:0-40289 GCF_038048845.1 Mixophyes fleayi | reverse complement strand
ATTCATGATTCAATTCATGATTCATGATTCAATTCATGATTCATGATTCATTTCATGATTTATTCCATGATTCATGATTTAATTCATGATACAATTCATGATTCAATTCATGATTCATGCTCCAATTCATGATCATGACTCATTTCATGATTCATGATTCATTCATGATTTAATTCATGATTCATGAATCAATTCATTATCAATTCATAATCATGAATCGAATTATGATTCATGATTCAATTCATGATTCATGATTCATGATTCGTTTCATGATTCATGATTCATGATTCAATTCATTAATCATGATTCATGATTCGATTATTGATTCATGATTCAATTCATGATTCATGATTCGATTCCTTATCCATGACCATGGTTCATTTTTCAATTCATGATTAAATTCATGATTCATGAATCATTTCATGATTCATGATTCAATTCATGATTCATGATTCAAATTCATGATTCAATTCATGATTCATTATTCGATTCATGATTCATGATTCATGATTCATGATTCGATTCATTATTCCATTCATAATTCAATTCATGATTCAATTCATGATTCATGATTTGATTTAGGATTCATGATTCAATTCATGATTCATTTCATGATTCATGATTCAATTCATGTTTCATGATTCGATTCATGATTCAATTCATGATTCATGATTCATGATTTGATTCATTATTCATGATTCATGATCATGATTTAATTCATGATTCATGATTCATGATTTGATTCATTATTCATGATTCATGATTCAATTCATGATTCATGATTCAATTCATGATTCATTTCATGATTCATTTCATGATTCATGAATCATGATTCAATTCATGATTCAATTCATGATTCATTTCATGATTCATGATTCAATTTATGATTCATGATTCATGATTCAATTTATGATTCATGATTCATGATTCAATTCATGATTCATGATTCAATTCATGATTCATGATTCAATTCATGATTCATGATTCATTTTATGATTCATTCCATGATTCTTTATTCAATTCATGATTCAATTTATGATTCATTTCATGATTCTTGATTCAATACATGATTCATGATTCATTTCATGATTCATTTCTTGATTCATGATTCAATTCATGATTCAATTCATGATTCATGATTCAATTTATGATTCATGATTCATTTCATGATTTAATTCATGATTCAATTCATGATCTATTCATGATTCATGATTCGATCATGATTCATGATTCAATTCATGATTCATGATTCATGATTCAAATCATGATTCATAATTCTATTCATGATTCATGAATCAATTCATGATTCAATTCATGATTCATGATTCGAATTATGATTCATGATTCAATTCATGATTTATGATTCATTTCATGTTTCATTTCATGATTCATGATTCACGATTCAATTCATGATTCATGATTCAATTCATGATTCATTTCTTGATTCATGAATCATGATTCACTTCATGATTTACACCATGATTAATTTCATGATTCAATGTTCAATTCATGATTCATGATTCATTTCATGATTCATTCATGATTCTTGATTCAATTCATGATTCAATTTATGATTCATTTCATGATTCTTGATTCAATTCATGATTCATGATTCAATTCATGATTCATGATTCATTTCATGATTCAATTCATGATTCATGATTCGAGATTCATTTCATGATTCATTTCATGATTCATGATTCGATTCATGATTCATGATTCAATTCATGATTCATGATTCATGAATCATGATTCGATTCATGATTCATGACTTAATTCATGATTCATGATTTGATTCATGATTCATGATTTGATTCATGATTCGTGATTCAATTCATGATTCAATTCATAATTCATAATTCAATTCATGATTCATAATTCAATTCATTAATCATGAATCATGATTCGATTCATTATTCATGATCATGGTTCATTTTAAAATTCATGATTCATGATTCTATTCATGAGTCATGATTTAATTCATGATTCAATTCATGATTCATTATTCGATTTATGATTCAATTCATGATCATGCTTCATGATTCTATTCATGATTCATGATTCAATTCATGATTCATTATTCGATTCATGATTCAATTCATGATTCATGATTCATGATTTGATTCATTATTCCATTCATAATTCAATTCATGATTCATGATTCAATACATGATTCGATTCATGATTTATGATTCATGATTCAATTCATGATTCATGATCATGATTCGATTCATGATTCCATTCATGATTCATGATTCGATTCATGATTCGATTCATGATTCATAATTCATGATTCATGATTCAATTCATGATTCATGATTCATGAATCATGATTCGATTCATGATTCATGATTCAATTCATAATTCATGATTCATGATTCGATTGATGATTCAATTCATGATTCAATTCATGATTCATTTCATGATTCATGATTCAATTCATGATTCATGATTCAATTTATGATTCATGATTCAATTCATGATGCATGATTCGATTCATGATTTATGATTCATGATTCAATTCATGATTCATGATTCATGATTCAATTCATGATTCATTTCTTGATTCATGAATCATGATTCACCTTCATGATTTACACCATGATTAATTTCATGATTCATGATTCAATTCATGATTCATAATTTATTTCATGATTCATTCCATGATTCTTGATTCAATTCATGATTCAATTTATGATTCATTTCATGATTCTTGATTCAATTCATGATTCAATTTATGATTCATTTCATGATTCTTGATTCAATTCAAGATTCATGATTCAATTCATGATTCATGATTCATTTCATGATTCATTTCATGATTCATGATTCATGATTCATTCATGATTCATGATTCATGAATCAATTTATGATTCATGATTCAATTCATGATGCATGATTCGATTCATGATTCATGATTCAATTCATGATTCATTTCTTGATTCATGAATCATGATTCACTTCATGATTTACACCATGATTAATTTCATGATTCATGATTTGATTCATGATTCATGACTTAATTCATGATTCATGATTTGATTCATGATTCGTGATTCAATTCATGATTCAATTCATAATTCATAATTCAATTCATGATTCATAATTCAATTCATTAATCATGAATCATGATTCGATTCATTATTCATGATCATGGTTCATTTTAAAATTCATGATTCATGATTCTATTCATGATTCATGATTCAATTCATGATTCAATTCATGATTCATTATTCGATTTATGATTCAATTCATGATTCATGCTTCATGATTCTATTCATGATTCATGATTCAATTCATTATTCGATTCATGATTCAATTCATGATTCATGATTTGATTCATTATTCCATTCATAATTCAATTCATGATTCATGATTCAATACATGATTCATGATTCGATTCATGATTTATGATTCATGATTCGATTCATGATTCATGATTCGATTCATGATTCATGATTCGATTCATGATTCATGATTCGATTCATGATTCATGATTCGATTCATGATTCATAATTCATGATTCATGATTCAATTCATGATTCATGATTCATGATTCAATTCATGATTCATGATTTGATTCATTATTCATGATTCATGATTCAATTTTCATGATTCATGATTTGATTCATTATTCATGATTCATGATTCAATTCATGATTCATGATTCATGAATCATGATTCGATTCATGATTCATGATTCAATTCATAATTCATGATTCATGATTCGATTGATGGTTCAATTCATGATTCAATTCATGATTCATGATTCATGATTTGATTCATTATTCATTATTCATGATTCAATTCATGATTCATGATTCAATTCATGATTCGATTCATGATTCATGATTCAATTCATAATTCATGATTCATGATTCGATTGATGGTTCAATTCATGATTCAATCATGATTCATTTCATGATTCATGATTCAATTCATGATTCATGATTCAATTTATGATTCATGATTCAATTCATGATGCATGATTCGATTCATGATTTATGATTCATGATTCAATTCATGATTCATGATTCATGATTCATGATTCCATTCATGATTCATGATTCGATTCGTGATTCATGATTCGATTCATGATTTATAATTCATGATTTGATTCATTATTCTTGATTCATGATTCAATTCATGATTCATGATTCATGATTCAATTCATAATTCATGATTCATGATTCGATTGATGATTCAATTCATGATTCAATTCATGATTCATTTCATGATTCATGATTCAATTCATGATTCATGATTCAATTTATGATTCATGATTCAATTCATGATGCATGATTCAATTCATGTTTCATTTCATGATTCATGATTCAATTCATGATTCAATTCATGATTCATGATTCAATTCATGATTCATGATTCATGATTCATTTCATGATTCAGTCCATTATTCTTGATTCAATTTATGATTCAATTTATGATTCATTTCATGATTCTTGATTCAATTCATGATTCATGATAAATTCATGATTCATTGATTCAATTCATAATTCATGATTCATGATTCGATTGATGATTCAATTCATGATTCAATTCATGATTCATTTCATGATTCATGATTCAATTCATGATTCATGATTCAATTTATGATTCATGATTCAATTCATGATGCATGATTCAATTCATGTTTCATTTCATGATTCATGATTCAATTCATGATTCAATTCATGATTCATGATTCAATTCATGATTCATGATTCATGATTCATTTCATGATTCATTCCATTATTCTTGATTCAATTTATGATTCAATTTATGATTCATTTCATGATTCTTGATTCAATTCATGATTCATGATTAAATTCATGATTCATGATTCAATTTATGATTCATGATTCATTTCATGATTTAATTCAGGATTCAATTCATGATTCAATTCATGATTCATGAATCGATTCATGACTCATGAATCGATTCATGACTCATGAATCAATTCATGATTCATGATTCAATTCATGATTCATGAATCAATTCATAATTCAATTCATGATTCATGATTCATGATTCGATTCATGATTCATGATTCAATTCATGATTCATGATTCAATTCATGATTCATGATTCAATTCATGATTCATGATTCAATTCATGATTCATATTATGATTCATGAATCATGATTCAATTCATGATTTACATCATGATTCATTTCATGATTCATGATTCTATTTATGATTCATGATTCATGATTCAATTCATGATTCAATTCATAATTCATAATTAAATTCATGCTTCATGATTCAATTCATTAATCATGAATCATGATTCGATTCATTATTCATGATCATGGTTCATTTTAAAATTCATGATTCATGATTCTATTCATGATTCATGATTCAATTCATGATTCAATCATGATTCATTATTCGATTCATGATTCAATTCATGATTCAGGCTTCATGATTCTATTCATGATTCATGATTCAATTCATGATTCATTATTCGATTCATGATTCAATTCATGATTCATGATTCATGATTCGATTCATTATTCCATTCATAATTCAATTCATGATTCATGATTCAATACATGATTCATGATTCGATTCATGATTTATGATTCATGATTCAATTCATGATTCATGATTCATGATTCGATTCATGATTCATGATTCCATTCATGATTCATGATTCCATTCATGATTCATGATTCCATTCATGATTCATAATTCATGATTCATGATTCAATTCATGATTCATGATTCATGATTCAATTCATGATTCATGATTCATGATTTGATTCATTATTCATGATTCATGATTCAATTCATGATTCATGAATCATGATTCGATTCATGATTCATGATTCAATTCATAATTCATGATTCATGATTCGATTCATAATTCATGATTCATGATTCAATTTATGATTCATGATTCGATTCATGATTCATGATTCAATTCATGATTCATGATTCATGATTCAATTCATGATTCATGATTCGATTCATGATTCAATTCATGATTCATGATTCAATTCATGATTTATGATTCATGATTCATTTCATGATTCATTCCATTATTCTTGATTCAATTCATGATTCAATTTATGATTCATTTCATGATTCTTGATTCAATTCATGATTCATGATTAAATTCATGATTCAATTCATGATTCAATTCATGATTCATGATTCAATTTATGATTCATGATTCATTTCATTATTTAATTCAGGATTCAATTCATGATTCAATTCATGATTCATGACTCATGAATCAATTCATGATTCATGATTCAATTCATGATTCATAATTCGATTCATGATTCATGAATCAATTCATAATTCAATTCATGATTCATGATTCATGATTCAATTCATGATTCATGATTCAATTCATGATTCATGATTCAATTCATGATTCATGATTCAATTCATAATTCATTTCATGATTCAATTCATGATTCATGATTCAATTCATGATTTACATCATGATTCATTTCATGATTCATGATTCAATTCATGATTCAATTCATGATTTATGATTCAATTCATGATTCATTTCATGATTCATTCCATGATTCTTGATTCAATTTATGATTCAATTTATGATTCATTTCATGATTCTTGATTCAATTCATGATTCATGATTCAATTCATGATTCATGATTCATTTCATAATTCCATTTTATGATTCAGGATTCATGATTCAATTCATGATTCAATTTATGATTCATTTCATGATTCTTGATTCAATTCATGATTCATGATTATATTCATGATTCATGATTCATTTCATTATTCATTTTATGGTTCATTATTCATGTTTCAATTCATGATTCATGATTCGATTGATGATTCATGATTCATGACTTAATTCATGATTCATGATTTAATTCATGATTCGTGATTCAATTCATGATTCAATTCATAATTCATAATTCAATTCATGATTCATGATTCAATTAATTAATCATGATTTATGATTCGATTCATGATTCATAATTCAATTCATGATTCATGATTCATGATTCGATTCATTATTCATGATCATGGTTCATTTTTCAATTCATGATTCATGATTCTATTCATGATTCATGGTTCAATTCATTATTCAATTCATGATTCATTATTTGATTCATGATTCAATTCATGATTCATGATTCATGATTCGATTCATTATTCCATTCATAATTCAATTTATGATTCATGATTCAATTCATGATTCATGATTTGATTCATGATTCATGATTCATGATTTAATTCATGATTCATGATTCATGATTCGATTCATGATTCATGATTCTATTCATGATTCATGATTCGATTTATGATTCATGATTCGATTCATGATTCATAATTCATGATTTGATTCATTATTCATGATTCATAATTCAATTCATAATTCATGATTCATGATTCGATTCATGATTCAATTCATGATTCATGATTCAATTTATGATTCATGATTCAATTCATGATTCATGATTCATTTCATGTTTCATTTCATGATTCATGATTCAATTCATGATTCAATTCATGATTCATGATTCAATTCATGATTTATGATTCATTTCATGATTCATTTCATCATTCATATATCATGATTCAATTCATGATT
This sequence comes from Mixophyes fleayi, assembly GCF_038048845.1. NCBI lineage: Eukaryota > Metazoa > Chordata > Amphibia > Anura > Limnodynastidae > Mixophyes > Mixophyes fleayi. The sequence continues at coordinate 32,707 of NW_027446975.1, read as the reverse complement.
CAATTCATGATTCATTTCATGATTCAATTTATGATTCATGATTCATGATTTAATTCATGATTCATGATTCAATTCATGATTAAATTTATGATTCATTTCATGATTCTTGATTCAATTCATGATTCATGATTCAATTCATGATATAATTCATGATTCATGATTCAATTTATGATTCATGATTCATTTCATGATTTAATTTATGATTCGATTCATGATTCAATTCATGATTCATGATTCAATTCATGATTTATGATTCATTTCATGTTTCATTTCATGATTCATGATTCATGATTTAATTCATGATTCAATTCATGATTCATTTCATGATTCATGAATCATGATTCAATTCATGATTTACATCATGATTCATTTCATGATTCATGATTCAATTTATGATTCATGATTCAATTCATGATTAATGATTCAATTTATGATTTATAATTCAATTCATGATTCAATTTATGATTCATGATTCAATTCATGATTAATGATTCAATTTATGATTTATAATTCAATTCATGATTCATGATTCATTTCATGATTCATTCCATGATTCTTGATTCAATTCATGATTCAATTTATGATTCATTTCATGATTCTTGATTCAATTCATGATTCATGATTCAATTCATGATTTATGATTCATGATTCATGATTCATTTTATGATTCATGATTCATGATTCAATTCATGATTCATGATTCAATTCATGATTCATGATTTATTTCATGATTTAATTCATGATTCATTTCATGATTCATGATTCATGATTCAATTCATGATTCAATTCATGATTCATGATTCGATTCATGATTCATGACTTAATTCATGATTCATGATTTGATTCATGATTCATAATTCAATTCATGATTCAATTCATTAATCATGATTCATGATTCAATTCATGATTCATGATTCGATTCATTATTCATGATCATGGTTCATTTTTCAATTCATGATTCAATTCATTAATCATGATTCATGATTCAATTCATGATTCATGATTCAATTCATGATTCAATTCATGATTCATTATTCGATTCATGATTCAATTCATGATTCATGATTCATGATTCAATTCATTATTCCATTCATAATTCAATTCATGATTCATGATTCAATTCATGATTCATGATTCGATTCATGATTCAATTCATGATTAATGATTCATGATTCGATTCATGATTCATGATTCCATTCATGATTCATGATTTGATTCATGATTCGTAATTCAATTCATGATTTAATTCATGATTCATAATTCAATTCATTAATCATGATTCATGATTCGATTCATGATTCAATTCATGATTCATGATTTATGATTCGATTCATTATTCATGATCATGGTTCATTTTTTAATTCATGATTCATGATTCAATTCATGATTTATGATTCAATTCATGATTCATGATTCAATTCATGATTCATGATTCAATTCATGATTCATGATTCATGATTCGATTCATAATTCAATTCATGATTCCTGATTTAATTCATGATTCATGATTTGATTCATGATTCATGATTCATGATTCGTTTCATGATTCATGATTTAATTCATGATTCTTGATTCATGATTCATGATTTGATTCATTATTCATGATTCATGATTCGATTCATGATTCATGACTTAATTCATGATTCATGATTCATAATTTGATTCATGATTCGTGAATCAATTCATAATTCAATTCATGATTCATAATTCACTTCATGATTCATGATTCAATTCATTAATCTTGACTCATGATTTTATTCACGATTCATGATTCAATTCAGGATTCATGATTCATGATTCGATTCATTATTAATGATCATGGTCATTTTTCAATTCATGATTCATGATTCAATTCATGATCCATGTTTCATTATTCGATTCATGATTCAATTCATGATTCAAGATTCATGATTTGATTCATTATTCCATTCATAATTCAATTCATGATTCATGATTCAATTCATTATTCATGATTCAATTCATAATTCATGATTCAATTCATGATTCATGATTAATGATTCGATTCATGATTCATGATTCAATTCATGATTCACGATTTGATTCATGATTCATGATTCGATTCATGATTCATAATTCATGATTCATGATTCAATTCATGATTCATGATTCATGATTTGATTCATGATTCATGATTCGTTTCATTATTCATGATTCATGATTCAATTCATGATTCATGATTTGATTCATTATTCATGATTCATTATTCAATTCATGATTCATGAATCATGATTCGATTCATGATTCATGATTTAATTCATGATTCATGATTCGATTCATGATTCGTGATTCAATTTATGATTCAATTCATGATTCATAATTCAATTCATGATTTATGATTCATGATTTAATTCATAATTCATGATTCATGATTCGATTCATAATTCAATTCAGGATTCAATACATGATTCATTTCATGATTTATGATCCATGATTCATGATTCAATTTATGATTCATGATTCAATTTATGATTCATTTCATGATTCAATTCATGATTCATGATTCAATTAATGATTTATGATTCATTTCATGATTCATGATTCATGATTTAATTCATGATTCAATTCATGATTGATTTCATGATTCATGAATCATGATTCAATTCATGATTTACATCATGATTAATTTCATGATTCATGATTCAATTTATGATTCATGATTCATGATTCAATTCATGATTCATGATTCAATTCATGATTCATTTCATGATTCATTCCATGATTCTTGATTCAATTCATGATTCAATTTATGATTCATTTCATGATTCTTGATTCAATTCATGATTCATGATTCAATTTATGATTCATGATTTATTTCATAATTCATTTTATGATTCATGATTCATGATTCAATTCATGATTCAATTCATGATTCATGATTCAATTCATGATTCATGATTCATTTCATGATTTAATTCATGATTCATTTCATGATTCAATTAATGATTCAATTCATGATTCATGATTCGATTCATGATTCATGATTCATGACTTAATTCATGATTCATGATTTGATTCATGATTCGTGATTCAATTCATGATTCAAATCATAATTCATTATTCAATTTATGATTCATGATTCAATTCATTAATCATGATTCATGATTTGATTCATGATTCATGATTCAATTCATGATTCATGATTCATGATTCGATTCATTATTCATGATCATGGTTCATTTTTCAATTCATGATTTATGATTCTATTCATGATTCATGATTCAATTCATGATTCAATTCATGATTCATTATTTGATTCATGATTCGATTCATGATTCATGATTCAATTCATGATTCATGATTCGATTCATGATTCATGATTCCATTCATGATTCATGATTCGATTCATGATTCGTGATTCAATTCATGATTTAATTCATGATTCATAATTCAATTCATTAATCATGATTCATGATTCGATTCATGATTCATGATTCAATTCATGATTCATGATTCAATTCATGATTCATGATTCATGATTCGATTCATTATTCATGATCATGGTTCATTTTTTAATTCATGATTTATGATTCTATTCATGATTCATGATTCAATTCATGATTCAATTCATGATTCATTATTTGATTCATGATTTGATTCATGATTCATGATTCAATTCATGATTCATGATTCGATTCATGATTCATGATTCAATTCATGATTCATGATTCGATTCATGATTCATGATTCCATTCATGATTCATAATTCCATTCATGATTCGAGATTCAATTCATGATTCGATTCATGATTCATGATTCAATTCATGATTCATGATTCATGATTCAATTCATTAATCATGATTCGATTCATGATTCAATTCATGATTCATGTATCAATTCATGATTCAATTCATGATTCATTATATGATTCATGATTCATGATTCATGATTTGATTCATGATTCAATTCATGATTCATGTATCAATTCATGATTCAATTCATGATTCATGATTCATGATTCAATTCATGATTCATGATTCGATTTATTATTCATGATTCAATTCATGATTCATGATTTAATTCATGATTCATGATTCATGATTCGATTCATGATTCATGATTCTATTCATGATTCATGATTCGATTTATGATTCATGATTCGATTCATGATTCATAATTCATGATTTGATTCATTATTCATGATTCATAATTCAATTCATAATTCATGATTCATGATTCGATTCATGATTCAATTCATGATTCATGATTCAATTTATGATTCATGATTCAATTCATGATTCATGATTCATTTCATGTTTCATTTCATGATTCATGATTCAATTCATGATTCAATTCATGATTCATGATTCAATTCATGATTTATGATTCATTTCATGATTCATTTCATCATTCATATATCATGATTCAATTCATGATTCAATTCATGATTCATTTCATGATTCAATTTATGATTCATGATTCATGATTTAATTCATGATTCATGATTCAATTCATGATTAAATTTATGATTCATTTCATGATTCTTGATTCAATTCATGATTCATGATTCAATTCATGATATAATTCATGATTCATGATTCAATTTATGATTCATGATTCATTTCATGATTTAATTTATGATTCGATTCATGATTCAATTCATGATTCATGATTCAATTCATGATTTATGATTCATTTCATGTTTCATTTCATGATTCATGATTCATGATTTAATTCATGATTCAATTCATGATTCATTTCATGATTCATGAATCATGATTCAATTCATGATTTACATCATGATTCATTTCATGATTCATGATTCAATTTATGATTCATGATTCAATTCATGATTAATGATTCAATTTATGATTTATAATTCAATTCATGATTCAATTTATGATTCATGATTCAATTCATGATTAATGATTCAATTTATGATTTATAATTCAATTCATGATTCATGATTCATTTCATGATTCATTCCATGATTCTTGATTCAATTCATGATTCAATTTATGATTCATTTCATGATTCTTGATTCAATTCATGATTCATGATTCAATTCATGATTTATGATTCATGATTCATGATTCATTTTATGATTCATGATTCATGATTCAATTCATGATTCATGATTCAATTCATGATTCATGATTTATTTCATGATTTAATTCATGATTCATTTCATGATTCATGATTCATGATTCAATTCATGATTCAATTCATGATTCGATTCATGATTCATGACTTAATTCATGATTCATGATTTGATTCATGATTCATAATTCAATTCATGATTCAATTCATTAATCATGATTCATGATTCAATTCATGATTCATGATTCGATTCATTATTCATGATCATGGTTCATTTTTCAATTCATGATTCATGATTCTATTCATGATTCATGATTCAATTCATGATTCAATTCATGATTCATTATTCGATTCATGATTCAATTCATGATTCATGATTCATGATTCAATTCATTATTCCATTCATAATTCAATTCATGATTCATGATTCAATTCATGATTCATGATTCGATTCATGATTCATGATTCAATTCATGATTAATGATTCATGATTCGATTCATGATTCATGATTCCATTCATGATTCATGATTTGATTCATGATTCGTAATTCAATTCATGATTTAATTCATGATTCATAATTCAATTCATTAATCATGATTCATGATTCGATTCATGATTCAATTCATGATTCATGATTTATGATTCGATTCATTATTCATGATCATGGTTCATTTTTTAATTCATGATTCATGATTCAATTCATGATTTATGATTCAATTCATGATTCATGATTCAATTCATGATTCATGATTCAATTCATGATTCATGATTCATGATTCGATTCATAATTCAATTCATGATTCCTGATTTAATTCATGATTCATGATTTGATTCATGATTCATGATTCATGATTCGTTTCATGATTCATGATTTAATTCATGATTCTTGATTCATGATTCATGATTTGATTCATTATTCATGATTCATGATTCGATTCATGATTCATGACTTAATTCATGATTCATGATTCATAATTTGATTCATGATTCGTGAATCAATTCATAATTCAATTCATGATTCATAATTCACTTCATGATTCATGATTCAATTCATTAATCTTGACTCATGATTTTATTCACGATTCATGATTCAATTCAGGATTCATGATTCATGATTCGATTCATTATTAATGATCATGGTCATTTTTCAATTCATGATTCATGATTCAATTCATGATCCATGTTTCATTATTCGATTCATGATTCAATTCATGATTCAAGATTCATGATTTGATTCATTATTCCATTCATAATTCAATTCATGATTCATGATTCAATTCATTATTCATGATTCAATTCATAATTCATGATTCAATTCATGATTCATGATTAATGATTCGATTAATGATTCATGATTCAATTCATGATTCATGATTTGATTCATGATTCATGATTCGATTCATGATTCATAATTCATGATTCATGATTCAATTCATGATTCATGATTCATGATTTGATTCATGATTCATGATTCATGATTCGTTTCATTATTCATGATTCATGATTCAATTCATGATTCATGATTTGATTCATTATTCATGATTCATTATTCAATTCATGATTCATGAATCATGATTCGATTCATGATTCATGATTTAATTCATGATTCATGATTCGATTCATGATTCGTGATTCAATTTATGATTCAATTCATGATTCATAATTCAATTCATGATTTATGATTCATGATTTAATTCATAATTCATGATTCATGATTCGATTCATAATTCAATTCAGGATTCAATACATGATTCATTTCATGATTTATGATCCATGATTCATGATTCAATTTATGATTCATGATTCAATTTATGATTCATTTCATGTTTCATTTCATGATAGATGATTCAATTCATGATTTATGATTCATGATTCAATTCATGATTCATGATTCAATTAATGATTTATGATTCATTTCATGATTCATGATTCATGATTTAATTCATGATTCAATTCATGATTGATTTCATGATTCATGAATCATGATTCAATTCATGATTTACATCATGATTAATTTCATGATTCATGATTCAATTTATGATTCATGATTCATGATTCAATTCATGATTCATGATTCAATTCATGATTCATTTCATGATTCATTCCATGATTCTTGATTCAATTCATGATTCAATTTATGATTCATTTCATGATTCTTGATTCAATTCATGATTCATGATTCAATTTATGATTCATGATTTATTTCATAATTCATTTTATGATTCATGATTCATGATTCAATTCATGATTCAATTCATGATTCATGATTCATTTCATGATTTAATTCATGATTCATTTCATGATTCAATTAATGATTCAATTCATGATTCATGATTCGATTCATGATTCATGATTCATGACTTAATTCATGATTCATGATTTGATTCATGATTCGTGATTCAATTCATGATTCAATTCATAATTCATTATTCAATTTATGATTCATGATTCAATTCATTAATCATGATTCATGATTTGATTCATGATTCATGATTCAATTCATGATTCATGATTCATGATTCGATTCATTATTCATGATCATGGTTCATTTTTCAATTCATGATTTATGATTCTATTCATGATTCATGATTCAATTCATGATTCAATTCATGATTCATTATTTGATTCATGATTCGATTCATGATTCATGATTCAATTCATGATTCATGATTCATGATTCGATTCATGATTCATGATTCCATTCATGATTCATGATTCGATTCATGATTCGTGATTCAATTCATGATTTAATTCATGATTCATAATTCAATTCATTAATCATGATTCATGATTCGATTCATGATTCATGATTCAATTCATGATTCATGATTCAATTCATGATTCATGATTCATGATTCGATTCATTATTCATGATCATGGTTCATTTTTTAATTCATGATTTATGATTCTATTCATGATTCATGATTCAATTCATGATTCATTATTTGATTCATGATTTGATTCATGATTCATGATTCAATTCATGATTCATGATTCGATTCATGATTCATGATTCAATTCATGATTCATGATTCGATTCATGATTCATGATTCCATTCATGATTCATAATTCCATTCATGATTCGAGATTCAATTCATGATTCGATTCATGATTCATGATTCAATTCATGATTCATGATTCATGATTCAATTCATTAATCATGATTCGATTCATGATTCAATTCATGATTCATGTATCAATTCATGATTCAATTCATGATTCATTATATGATTCATGATTCATGATTCATGATTTGATTCATGATTCAATTCATGATTCATGTATCAATTCATGATTCAATTCATGATTCATGATTCATGATTCAATTCATGATTCATGATTCGATTTATTATTCATGATTCAATTCATGATTCATGATTTGATTCATGATTTATGATTCATGATTCATGATTCATGATTCATGATTTGTTTCTTGATTCATGATTTAATTCATGATTCATGATTCATGATTCATGATTTGATTCATTATTCATGATTCATGATTCATGATTTGATTCATTATTCATGAATCATGATTCAATTCATGATTCATGATTCATGATTCGATTCATTATTCATGATCATGGTTCATTTTTCAATTCATGATTCATGATTCAATTCATGATTCATGATTCATTATTCGATTCATGATTCAATTCATGATTCATGATTCGATTCATTATTCAATTCATAATTCAATTCATGATTCATGATTCAATTCATGATTCATGATTCGATTCATGATTCATGATTTAATTCATGATTCATGATTCAATTCATGATTCATGATTCGATTCATAATTCATGATTCATGATTCAATTCATGATTCATGATTCATTTCATGATTCATGATTCATGATTCATTTCATGATTCATGATTCAATTCATGATTTATGATTCAATTCATGATTCATGATTCATGATTCGATTCATTATTCCATTCATAATTCAATTCATGATTCATGATTCCATTCATGATTCATGATTCCATTCATGATTCATGATTCCATTCATGATTCATGATTCCATTCATGATTAATAATTCATGATTCATGATTCAATTCATGATTCATGATTTATGATTCAATTCATGATTCATGATTCATGATTTGATTCATTATTCATGATTCATGATTCAATTCATGATTCATGAATCATGATTCGATTCATGATTCATGATTCAATTCATAATTCATGATTCATGATTCGATTCATGATTCAATTTATGATTCATGATTCAATTCATGATTCATGATTCAATCATGTTTCATTTCATGATTCATGATTCAATTCATGATTCAATTAATGATTCATGATTCAATTCATGATTCATGATTCATGATTCATTTCATGATTCATTCCATTATTCTTGATTCAATTCATGATTCAATTTATGATTCATTTCATGATTCTTGATTCAATTCATGATTCATGATTAAATTCATGATTCATGATTAAATTCATGATTCAATTCATGATTCATGATTCAATTTATGATTCATGATTCATTTCATTATTTAATTCAGGATTCAATTCATGATTCGATTCATGATTCATGAATCAATTCATAATTCAATTCATGATTCATGATTCAATTCATGATTCATGATTCAATTCATGATTCATGATTCAATTCATGATTCATTTCATGATTCATGAATCATTATTCAATTCATGATTTACATCATGATTCATGATTCTATTTATGATTCATGATTCATGATTCAATTCATGATTCAATTCATGATTTATGATTCAATTCATGATTCATTTCATGATTCATTCCATGATTCTTGATTCAATTCATGATTCAATTTATGATTCATTTCATGATTCTTGATTCAATTCATGATTCATGATTCAATTCATGATTCATGATTCATTTCATAATTCATTTTATGATTCAGGATTCATGATTAAATTCATGATTCAATTTATGATTCATTTCATGATTCTTGATTCAATTCATGATTCATGATTATATTCATGATTCATGATTCATTTCATAATTCATTTTATGGTTCATGATTCATGTTTCAATTCATGATTCAATTCATGATTCATGATTCAATTCATGATTCATGATTCATTTCATGATTTAATTTATGATTCATTTCATGATTCATGAATCATGATTCGATTGATGATTCATGATTCATGACTTAATTCATGATTCATGATTTAATTCATGATTCGTGATTCAATTCATGATTCAATTCATTATTCATAATTCAATTCATGATTCATGATTCAATTAATTAATCATGATTTATGATTCGATTCATGATTCATAATTCAATTCATGATTCATGATTCATGATTCGATTCATTATTCATGATCATGGTTCATTTTTCAATTCATGATTCATGATTCTATTCATGATTGATGATTCAATTCATGATTCAATTCATGATTCATTATTTGATTCATGATTCAATTCATGATTCATGATTCATGATTCGATTCATTATTCCATTCATAATTCAATTTATGATTCATGATTCAATTCATGATTCATGATTTGATTCATGATTCATGATTCATGATTTAATTCATGGTTCATGATTCATGATTCGATTCATGATTCATGATTCTATTCATGATTCATGATTCGATTTATGATTCATGATTCGATTCATGATTCATAATTCATGATTTGATTCATTATTCATGATTCATAATTCAATTCATAATTCATGATTCATGATTCCATTCATGATTCATGATTCGATTCATGATTCGTGATTCAATTCATGATTTAATTCATGATTCATAATTCAATTCATTAATCATGATTCATGATTCGATTCATGATTCATGATTCAATTCATGATTCATGATTCAATTCATGATTCATGATTCATGATTCGATTCATTATTCATGATCATGGTTCATTTTTTAATTCATGATTTATGATTCTATTCATGATTCATGATTCAATTCATGATTCAATTCATGATTCATTATTTGATTCATGATTTGATTCATGATTCATGATTCAATTCATGATTCATGATTCGATTCATGATTCATGATTCAATTCATGATTCATGATTCGATTCATGATTCATGATTCCATTCATGATTCATAATTCCATTCATGATTCGAGATTCAATTCATGATTCGATTCATGATTCATGATTCAATTCATGATTCATGATTCATGATTCAATTCAATAATCATGATTCGATTCATGATTCAATTCATGATTCATGTATCAATTCATGATTCAATTCATGATTCATTATATGATTCATGATTCATGATTCATGATTTGATTCATGATTCAATTCATGATTCATGTATCAATTCATGATTCAATTCATGATTCATGATTCATGATTCAATTCATGATTCATGATTCGATTTATTATTCATGATTCAATTCATGATTCATGATTTGATTCATGATTTATGATTCATGATTCATGATTCATGATTCATGATTTGTTTCTTGATTCATGATTTAATTCATGATTCATGATTCATGATTCATGATTTGATTCATTATTCATGATTCATGATTCATGATTTGATTCATTATTCATGATTCATGATTCAATTCATGATTCATGATTCATGATTCGATTCATTATTCATGATCATGGTTCATTTTTCAATTCATGATTCATGATTCAATTCATGATTCATGATTCATTATTCGATTCATGATTCAATTCATGATTCATGATTCGATTCATTATTCCATTCATAATTCAATTCATGATTCATGATTCAATTCATGATTCATGATTCGATTCATGATTCATGATTTAATTCATGATTCATGATTCAATTCATGATTCATGATTCATAATTCATGATTCATGATTCAATTCATGATTCATGATTCATTTCATGATTCATGATTCATGATTCATTTCATGATTCATGATTCAATTCATGATTTATGATTCAATTCATGATTCATGATTCATGATTCGATTCATTATTCCATTCATAATTCAATTCATGATTCATGATTCCATTCATGATTCATGATTCCATTCATGATTCATGATTCCATTCATGATTCATGATTCCATTCATGATTAATAATTCATGATTCATGATTCAATTCATGATTCATGATTTATGATTCAATTCATGATTCATGAATCATGATTCGATTCATGATTCAATTCATAATTCATGATTCATGATTCGATTCATGATTCATGATTCAATTTATGATTCATGATTCAATTCATGATTCATGATTCAATTCATGTTTCATTTCATGATTCATGATTCAATTCATGATTCAATTAATGATTCATGATTCAATTCATGATTCATGATTCATTTCATGATTCATTCCATTATTCTTGATTCAATTCATGATTCAATTTATGATTCATTTCATGATTCTTGATTCAATTCATGATTCATGATTAAATTCATGATTCATGATTAAATTCATGATTCAATTCATGATTCATGATTCAATTTATGATTCATGATTCATTTCATTATTTAATTCAGGATTCAATTCATGATTCGATTCATGATTCATGAATCAATTCATAATTCAATTCATGATTCATGATTCAATTCATGATTCATGATTCAATTCATGATTCATGATTCAATTCATGATTCATGATTCAATTCATGATTCATTTCATGATTCATGAATCATTATTCAATTCATGATTTACATCATGATTCATGATTCTATTTATGATTCATGATTCATGATTCAATTCATGATTCAATTCATGATTTATGATTCAATTCATGATTCATTTCATGATTCATTCCATGATTCTTGATTCAATTCATGATTCAATTTATGATTCATTTCATGATTCTTGATTCAATTCATGATTCATGATTCAATTCATGATTCATGATTCATTTCATAATTCATTTTATGATTCAGGATTCATGATTAAATTCATGATTCAATTTATGATTCATTTCATGATTCTTGATTCAATTCATGATTCATGATTATATTCATGATTCATGATTCATTTCATAATTCATTTTATGGTTCATGATTCATGTTTCAATTCATGATTCAATTCATGATTCATGATTCAATTCATGATTCATGATTCATTTCATGATTTAATTTATGATTCATTTCATGATTCATGAATCATGATTCGATTGATGATTCATGATTCATGACTTAATTCATGATTCATGATTTAATTCATGATTCGTGATTCAATTCATGATTCAATTCATAATTCATAATTCAATTCATGATTCATGATTCAATTAATTAATCATGATTTATGATTCGATTCATGATTCATAATTCAATTCATGATTCATGATTCATGATTCGATTCATTATTCATGATCATGGTTCATTTTTCAATTCATGATTCATGATTCTATTCATGATTGATGATTCAATTCATGATTCAATTCATGATTCATTATTTGATTCATGATTCAATTCATGATTCATGATTCATGATTCGATTCATTATTCCATTCATAATTCAATTTATGATTCATGATTCAATTCATGATTCATGATTTGATTCATGATTCATGATTCATGATTTAATTCATGGTTCATGATTCATGATTCGATTCATGATTCATGATTCTATTCATGATTCATGATTCGATTTATGATTCATGATTCGATTCATGATTCATAATTCATGATTTGATTCATTATTCATGATTCATAATTCAATTCATAATTCATGATTCATGATTCGATTCATGATTCAATTCATGATTCATGATTCAATTTATGATTCATGATTCAATTCATGATTCATGATTCATTTCATGTTTCATTTCATGATTCATGATTCAATTCATGATTCAATTCATGATTCATGATTCAATTCATGATTCATGATTCATTTCATGATTCATTTCATCATTCATATATCATGATTCAATTCATGATTCAAATTATGATTCATTTTATGATTCATGATTCAATTCATGATTTATGATTCAATTCATGATTCATTTCATGATTCATTTCATGATTCATTAATCATGATTCAATTCATCATTCAAATTATGATTCATTTTATGATTCATGATTCAATTCATGATTTATGATTCAATTCATGATTCATTTCATCATTCATATATCATGATTCAATTCATGATTCATTTCATGATTCATTTCATGATTCAATTTATGATTCATGATTCATGATTTAATTCATGATTCATGATTCAATTCATGATTAATGATTCATTTCATGATTCATTCCATGATTCTTGATTCAATTCATGATTCAATTTATGATTCATTTCATGATTCTTGATTCAATTCATGATTCATGATTCAATTCATGATATAATTCATGATTCATGATTCAATTTATGATTCATGATTCATTTCATGATTTAATTCATGATTCGATTCATGATTCAATTCATGATTCATGATTCATGATTCAATTCATGATTCATGATTCAATTCCTGATTTATGATTCATTTCATGTTTCATTTCATGATTCATGATTCATGATTTAATTCATGATTCAATTCATGATTCATTTCATGATTCATGAATCATGATTCAATTCATGATTTACATCATGATTCAATTCATGATTCATGATTCAATTTATGATTCATGATTCAATTCATGATTAATGATTCAATTTATGATTTATAATTCAATTCATGATTCAATTTATGATTCATGATTCAATTCATGATTAATGATTCAATTTATGATTTATAATTCAATTCATGATTCATGATTCATTTCATGATTCATTCCATGATTCTTGATTCAATTCATGATTCAATTTATGATTCATTTCATGATTCTTGATTCAATTCATGATTCATGATTCAATTCATGATTCATGATTCATTTCATGATTCATTTTATGATTCATGATTCATGATTCAATTCATGATTCATGATTCAATTCATGATTCATGATTTATTTCATGATTTAATTCATGATTCATTTCATGATTCATGATTCATGATTCAATTCATGATTCAATTCATGATTCATGATTCGATTCATGATTCATGACTTAATTCATGATTCATGATTTGATTCATGATTCATAATTCAATTCATGATTCATGATTCAATTCATTAATCATGATTCATGATTCAATTCATGGTTCATGATTCATGATTCGATTCATTATTCATGATCATGGTTCATTTTTCAATTCATGATTCATGATTCTATTCATGATTCATGATTCAATTCATGATTCAATTCATGATTCATTATTCGATTCATGATTCAATTCATGATTCATGATTCATGATTCAATTCATTATTCCATTCATAATTCAATTCATGATTCATGATTCAATTCATGATTCATGATTCGATTCATGATTCATGATTCAATTCATGATTAATGATTCATGATTCGATTCATGATTCATGATTCCATTCATGATTCATGATTTGATTCATGATTCGTAATTCAATTCATGATTTAATTCATGATTCATAATTCAATTCATTAATCATGATTCATGATTCGATTCATGATTCAATTCATGATTCATGATTTATGATTCGATTCATTATTCATGATCATGGTTCATTTTTTAATTCATGATTCATGATTCAATTCATGATTTATGATTCAATTCATGATTTATGATTCAATTCATGATTCATGTTTCAATTCATGATTCATGATTCAATTCATGATTCATGATTCATGATTCAATTCATAATTCAATTCATGATTCCTGATTTAATTCATGATTCATGATTTGATTCATGATTCATGATTCATGATTCGTTTCATGATTCATGATTTAATTCATGATTCTTGATTCATGATTCATGATTTGATTCATTATTCATGATTCATGATTCGATTCATGATTCATGACTTAATTCATGATTCATGATTCATAATTTGATTCATGATTCGTGAATCAATTCATAATTCAATTCATGATTCATAATTCAATTCATGATTCATGATTCAATTCATTAATCTTGACTCATGATTTTATTCACGATTCATGATTCAATTCAGGATTCATGATTCATGATTCGATTCATTATTAATGATCATGGTCATTTTTCAATTCATGATTCATGATTAAATTCATGATCCATGTTTCATTATTCGATTCATGATTCAATTCATGATTCAAGATTCATGATTTGATTCATTATTCCATTCATAATTCAATTCATGATTCATGATTCAATTCATTATTCATGATTCAATTCATGATTCATGATTCAATTCATGATTCATGATTAATGATTCGATTCATGATTCATGATTCAATTCATGATTCATGATTTGATTCATGATTCATGATTCGATTCATGATTCGATTCATGATTCATAATTCATGATTCATGATTCAATTCATGATTCATGATTCATGATTTGATTCATGATTCATGATTCATGATTCGTTTCATGATTCATGATTTAATTCATGATTCTTGATTCATGATTCATGATTTGATTCATTATTCATGATTCATGATTCGATTTATGATTCATGACTTAATTCATGATTCATGATTCATAATTTGATTCATGATTCGTGAATCAATTCATAATTCAATTCATGATTCATAATTCAATTCATGATTCATGATTCAATTCATTAATCTTGACTCATGATTTTATTCACGATTCATGATTCAATTCAGGATTCATGATTCATGATTCGATTCATTATTAATGATCATGGTCATTTTTCAATTCATGATTCATGATTAAATTCATGATCCATGTTTCATTATTCGATTCATGATTCAATTCATGATTTAAGATTCATGATTTGATTCATTATTCCATTCATAATTCAATTCATGATTCATGATTCAATTCATTATTCATGATTCAATTCATGATTCATGATTCAATTCATGATTCATGATTAATGATTCGATTCATGATTCATGATTCAATTCATGATTCATGATTTGATTCATGATTCATGATTCGATTCATGATTCATAATTCATGATTCATGATTCAATTCATGATTCATGATTCATGATTTGATTCATGATTCATGATTCATTATTCATGATTCGTTTCATTATTCATGATTCAATTCATGATTCATGATTCATGATTCGATTCATTATTCATGATTCATGATTCAATTCATGATTCATGAATCATGATTCGATTCATGATTTAATTCATGATTCATGATTCGATTCATGATTCGTGATTCAATTTATGATTCAATTCATGATTCATAATTCAATTCATGATTTATGATTCATGATTTAATTCATAATTCATGATTCATGATTCGATTCATAATTCAATTCATGATTCAATACATGATTCATTTCATGATTTATGATCCATGATTCATGATTCAATTTATGATTCATGATTCAATTTATGATTCATTTCATGTTTCATTTCATGATAGATGATTCAATTCATGATTTATGATTCATGATTCAATTCATGATTCATGATTCAATTAATGATTTATGATTCATTTCATGTTTCATTTCATGATTCATGATTCATGATTTAATTCATGATTCAATTCATGATTGATTTCATGATTCATGAATCATGATTCAATTCATGATTTACATCATGATTAATTTCATGATTCATGATTCAATTTATGATTCATGATTCAATTCATGATTCATGATTCAATTCATGATTTATGATTCAATTCATGATTCATTTCATGATTCATTCCATGATTCTTGATTCAATTCATGATTCAATTTATGATTCATTTCATGATTCTTGATTCAATTCATGATTCATGATTCAATTTATGATTCATGATTTATTTCATAATTCATTTTATGATTCATGATTCATGATTCAATTCATGATTCAATTCATGATTCATGATTCAATTCATGATTCATGATTCATTTCATGATTTAATTCATGATTCATTTCATGATTCAATTCATGATTCAATTCATGATTCATGATTCGATTCATGATTCATGATTCATGACTTAATTCATGATTCATGATTTGATTCATGATTCGTGATTCAATTCATGATTCAATTCATAATTCATTATTCAATTTATGATTCATGATTCAATTCATTAATCATGATTCATGATTTGATTCATGATTCAATTCATGATTCATGATTCATGATTCGATTCATTATTCATGATCATGGTTCATTTTTCAATTCATGATTTATGATTCTATTCATGATTCATGATTCAATTCATGATTCAATTCATGATTCATTATTTGATTCATGATTCGATTCATGATTCATGATTCGATTCATGATTCATGATTCATGATTCAATTCATGATTCATGATTCATGATTCGATTCATGATTCATGATTCCATTCATGATTCATGATTCGATTCATGATTTAATTCATGATTCATAATTCAATTCATTAATCATGATTCATGATTCGATTCATGATTCATGATTCAATTCATGATTCATGATTCATGATTCGATTCATTATTCATGATCATGGTTCATTTTTTAATTCATGATTTATGATTCTATTCATGATTCAATTCATGATTCAATTCATGATTCATTATTTGATTCATGATTTGATTCATGATTCATGATTCAATTCATGATTCGATTCATGATTCAATTCATGATTCATGATTCGATTCATGATTCATGATTCCATTCATGATTCATAATTCCATTCATGATTCGAGATTCAATTCATGATTCGATTCATGATTCATGATTCAATTCATGATTCATGATTCATGATTTGATTCATTATTCCATTCATAATTCAATTCATGATTCATGATTCAATTCATTATTCATGATTCAATTCATGATTCATGATTCAATTCATGATTCATGATTAATGATTCGATTCATGATTCATGATTCAATTCATGATTCATGATTTGATTCATGATTCATGATTCGATTCATGATTCATAATTCATGATTCATGATTCAATTCATGATTCATGATTCATGATTTGATTCATGATTCATGATTCATTATTCATGATTCGTTTCATTATTCATGATTCAATTCATGATTCATGATTCATGATTTGATTCATTATTCATGATTCATGATTCAATTCATGATTCATGAATCATGATTCGATTCATGATTTAATTCATGATTCATGATTCGATTCATGATTCGTGATTCAATTTATGATTCAATTCATGATTCATAATTCAATTCATGATTTATGATTCATGATTTAATTCATAATTCATGATTCATGATTCGATTCATAATTCAATTCATGATTCAATACATGATTCATTTCATGATTTATGATCCATGATTCAATTTATGATTCATGATTCAATTTATGATTCATTTCATGTTTCATTTCATGATAGATGATTCAATTCATGATTTATGATTCATGATTCAATTCATGATTCATGATTCAATTAATGATTTATGATTCATTTCATGTTTCATTTCATGATTCATGATTCATGATTTAATTCATGATTCAATTCATGATTGATTTCATGATTCATGAATCATGATTCAATTCATGATTTACATCATGATTAATTTCATGATTCATGATTCAATTTATGATTCATGATTCAATTCATGATTCATGATTCAATTCATGATTTATGATTCAATTCATGATTCATTTCATGATTCATTCCATGATTCTTGATTCAATTCATGATTCAATTTATGATTCATTTCATGATTCTTGATTCAATTCATGATTCATGATTCAATTTATGATTCATGATTTATGATTCATGATTTATTTCATAATTCATTTTATGATTCATGATTCATGATTCAATTCATGATTCAATTCATGATTCATGATTCAATTCATGATTCATGATTCATTTCATGATTTAATTCATGATTCATTTCATGATTCAATTCATGATTCAATTCATGATTCATGATTCGATTCATGATTCATGATTCATGACTTAATTCATGATTCATGATTTGATTCATGATTCGTGATTCAATTCATGATTCAATTCATAATTCATTATTCAATTTATGATTCATGATTCAATTCATTAATCATGATTCATGATTTGATTCATGATTCATGATTCAATTCATGATTCATGATTCATGATTCGATTCATTATTCATGATCATGGTTCATTTTTCAATTCATGATTTATGATTCTATTCATGATTCATGATTCAATTCATGATTCAATTCATGATTCATTATTTGATTCATGATTCGATTCATGATTCATGATTCGATTCATGATTCATGATTCATGATTCAATTCATGATTCATGATTCATGATTCGATTCATGATTCATGATTCCATTCATGATTCATGATTCGATTCATGATTTAATTCATGATTCATAATTCAATTCATTAATCATGATTCATGATTCGATTCATGATTCATGATTCAATTCATGATTCATGATTCATGATTCGATTCATTATTCATGATCATGGTTCATTTTTTAATTCATGATTTATGATTCTATTCATGATTCAATTCATGATTCAATTCATGATTCATTATTTGATTCATGATTTGATTCATGATTCATGATTCAATTCATGATTCATGATTCGATTCATGATTCAATTCATGATTCATGATTCGATTCATGATTCATGATTCCATTCATGATTCATAATTCCATTCATGATTCGAGATTCAATTCATGATTCGATTCATGATTCATGATTCAATTCATGATTCATGATTCATGATTCAATTCATTAATCATGATTCGATTCATGATTCAATTCATGATTCATGTATCAATTCATGATTCAATTCATGATTCATTATATGATTCATGATTCATGATTCAATTCATGATTCATGATTCATGATTCAATTCATGATTCATGATTCATGATTTGATTCATGATTCAATTCATGATTCATGTATCAATTCATGATTCAATTCATGATTCATGATTCATGATTCAATTCATGATTCATGATTCGATTTATTATTCCATTCATAATTCAATTCATGATTCATGATTCAATTCATGATTCATGATTTGATTCATGATTTATGATTCATGATTCATGATTCATGATTCATGATTTGTTTCTTGATTCATGATTTAATTCATGATTCATGATTCATGATTTGATTCATTATTCATGATTCATGATTCAATTCATGATTCATGATTCATGATTCGATTCATTAATCATGATCATGGTTCATTTTTCAATTCATGATTCAATTCATGATTCATGATTCATTATTCGATTCATGATTCAATTCATGATTCATGATTCGATTCATTATTCCATTCATAATTCAATTCATGATTCATGATTCAATACATGATTCATGATTCGATTCATGATTCATGATTTAATTCATGATTCATGATTCAATTCATGATTCATGATTCGATTCATGATTCATAATTCATGATTCATGATTCAATTCATGATTCATGATTCATTTCATGATTCATGATTCATGATTCATTTCATGATTCATGATTCAATTCATGATTTATGATTCAATTCATGATTTATGATTCAATTCATGATTCATGATTCATTATTCCATTCATAATTCAATTCATGATTCATGATTCCATTCATGGTTCATGATTCCATTCATGATTCATGATTCCATTCATGATTCATAATTCATGATTCATGATTCAATTCATGATTCATGATTTATGATTCAATTCATGATTCATGATTCATGATTTGATTCATTATTCATGATTCATGATTCAATTCATGATTCATGAATCATGATTCGATTCATAATTCATGATTCATGATTCAATTTATGATTCATGATTCAATTCATGATTCATGATTCAATTCATGTTTCATTTCATGATTCATGATTCAATTCATGATTCAATTCATGATTCATGATTCATGATTCAATTCATGATTCAATTCATGATTCATGATTCAATTCATGATTCATGATTCATGATTCATTTCATGATTCATTCCATTATTCTTGATTCAATTCATGATTCAATTTATGATTCATTTCATGATTCTTGATTCAATTCATGATTCATGATTAAATTCATGATTCATGATTAAATTCATGATTCAATTCATGATTCATGATTCAATTTATGATTCATGATTCATTTCATTATTTAATTCAGGATTCAATTCATGATTCGATTCATGACTCATGAATCGATTCATGACTCATGAATCAATTCATGACTCATGAATCAATTCATGACTCATGAATCAATTCATGATTCATGATTCAATTCATGATTCATGAATCAATTCATAATTCAATTCATGATTCATGATTCATGATTCAATTCATGATTCATGATTCAATTCATGATTCATGATTCAATTCATGATTCATGATTCATTTCATGATTCATGAATCATGATTCAATTCATGATTTACATCATGATTCATGATTCTATTTATGATTCATGATTCATGATTCAATTCATGATTTATGATTCAATTCATGATTTATGATTCAATTCATGATTCATTTCATGATTCATTCCATGATTCTTGATTCAATTCATGATTCAATTTATGATTCATTTCATGATTCTTGATTCAATTCATGATTCATGATTCAATTCATGATTCATGATTCATTTCATAATTCATTTTATGATTCAGGATTCATGATTAAATTCATGATTCAATTTATGTTTCATTTCATGATTCTTGATTCAATTCATGATTCATGATTATATTCATGATTCATGATTCATTTCATAATTCATTTTATGGTTCATGATTCATGTTTCAATTCATGATTCAATTCATGATTCATGATTCAATTCATGATTCATGATTCATTTCATGATTTAATTTATGATTCATTTCATGATTCATGAATCATGATTCGATTGATGATTCATGATTCATGATTTAATTCATGATTCGTGATTCAATTCATGATTCAATTCATAATTCATAATTCAATTCATGATTCATGATTCAATTAATTAATCATGATTTATGATTCGATTCATGATTCATAATTCAATTCATGATTCAATTCATGATTCATTATTTGATTCATGATTCAATTCATGATTCGATTCATTATTCCATTCATAATTCAATTTATGATTCATGATTCAATTCATGATTCATGATTTGATTCATAATTCATGATTCATGATTTAATTCATGGTTCATGATTCGATTCATGATTCATGATTCTATTCATGATTCATGATTCAATTCATGATTCAATTCATGATTCATGATTCATTTCATGATTCATGAATCATGATTCAATTCATGATTTACATCATGATTCATGATTCTATTTATGATTCATGATTCATGATTCAATTCATGATTTATGATTCAATTCATGATTCATTTCATGATTCATTCCATGATTCTTGATTCAATTCATGATTCAATTTATGATTCATTTCATGATTCTTGATTCAATTCATGATTCATGATTCAATTCATGATTCATGATTCATTTCATAATTCATTTTATGATTCAGGATTCATGATTAAATTCATGATTCAATTTATGATTCATTTCATGATTCTTGATTCAATTCATGATTCATGATTATATTCATGATTCATGATTCATTTCATAATTCATTTTATGGTTCATGATTCATGTTTCAATTCATGATTCAATTCATGATTCATGATTCAATTCATGATTCATGATTCATTTCATGATTTAATTTATGATTCATTTCATGATTCATGAATCATGATTCGATTGATGATTCATGATTCATGACTTAATTCATGATTCATGATTTAATTCATGATTCGTGATTCAATTCATGATTCAATTCATAATTCATGATTCAATTAATTAATCATGATTTATGATTCGATTCATGATTCATAATTCAATTCATGATTCATTATTCATGATTCGATTCATTATTCATGATCATGGTTCATTTTTCAATTCATGATTCATGATTCTATTCATGATTCATGATTCAATTCATGATTCAATTCATGATTCATTATTTGATTCATGATTCAATTCATGATTCATGATTCATGATTCGATTCATTATTCCATTCATAATTCAATTTATGATTCATGATTCAATTCATGATTCATGATTTGATTCATGATTCATGATTCATGATTTAATTCATGGTTCATGATTCGATTCATAATTCATGATTCTATTCATGATTCATGATTCGATTTATGATTCATGATTCGATTCATGATTCATAATTCATGATTTGATTCATTATTCATGATTCATAATTCAATTCATAATTCATGATTCATGATTCGATTCATGATTCAATTCATGATTCATGATTCAATTTATGATTCATGATTCAATTCATGATTCATGATTCATTTCATGTTTCATTTCATGATTCATGATTCAATTCATGATTCATGATTCAATTCATGATTCATGATTCATTTCATGATTCATTTCATGATTCATTTCATGATTCATTAATCATGATTCAATTCATCATTCAAATTATGATTCATTTTATGATTCATGATTCAATTCATGATTTATGATTCAATTCATGATTCATTTCATCATTCATATATCATGATTCAATTCATGATTCAATTCATGATTCATTTCATGATTCAATTTATGATTCATGATTCATGATTTAATTCATGATTCATGATTCAATTCATGATTAATGATTCATTTCATGATTCATTCCATGATTCTTGATTCAATTCATGATTCAATTTATGATTCATTTCATGATTCTTGATTCAATTCATGATTCATGATTCAATTCATGATATAATTCATGATTCATGATTCAATTTATGATTCATGATTCATTTCATGATTTAATTCATGATTCGATTCATGATTCAATTCATGATTCATGATTCATGATTCAATTCATGATTCATGATTCAATTCCTGATTTATGATTCATTTTATGTTTCGTTTCATGATTCATGATTCATGATTCAATTCATGATTCATGATTCATTTCATGATTCATTTTATGATTCATGATTCATGATTCAATTCATGATTCATGATTCAATTCATGATTCATGATTTATTTCATGATTTAATTCATGATTCATTTCATGATTCATGATTCATGATTCAATTCATGATTCAATTCATGATTCATGATTCGATTCATGATTCATGACTTAATTCATGATTCATGATTTGATTCATGATTCATAATTCAATTCATGATTCATGATTCAATTCATTAATCATGATTCATGATTCAATTCATTATTCATGATCATGGTTCATTTTTCAATTCATGATTCATGATTCTATTCATGATTCATGATTCAATTAATGATTCAATTCATGATTCATTATTCGATTCATGATTCAATTCATGATTCATGATTCATGATTCAATTCATTATTCCATTCATAATTCGATTCATGATTCATGATTCGATTCATGATTCATGATTCGATTCATGATTCATGATTCGATTCATGATTCATGATTCATGATTCAATTCATGACTAATGATTCATGATTCGATTCATGATTCATGATTCCATTCATGATTCATGATTTGATTCATGATTCGTAATTCAATTCATGATTTAATTCATGATTCATAATTCAATTCATTAATCATGATTCATGATTCAATTCATGATTCATGATTCAATTCATGATTCATGATTCAATTCATTAATCATGATTCATGATTCAATTCATGATTCCTGATTTAATTCATGATTCATGATTTGATTCATGATTCATGATTCGTTTCATGATTCATGATTTAATTCATGATTCTTGATTCATGATTCATGATTTGATTCATTATTCATGATTCATGATTCGATTCATGATTCATGATTCATGACTTAATTCATGATTCATGATTCATAATTTGATTCATGATTCGTGAATCAATTCATAATTCAATTCATGATTCATAATTCAATTCATGATTCATGATTCAATTCATTAATCTTGACTCATGATTTTATTCACGATTCATGATTCAATTCAGGATTCATGATTCGATTCATTATTAATGATCATGGTCATTTTTCATTTCATGATTCATGATTCAATTCATGATCCATGTTTCATTATTCGATTCATGATTCAATTCATGATTCAAGATTCATGATTTGATTCATTATTCCATTCATAATTCAATTCATGATTCATGATTCAATTCATTATTCATGATTCAATTCATGATTCATGATTAAATTCATGATTCATGATTAATGATTCGATTCATGATTCAATTCATGATTCATGATTAATGATTCGATTCATGATTCAATTCATGATTCATGATTTGATTCATGATTCATGATTCGATTCATGATTCATGATTCAATTCATGATTCATGATTCATGATTTGATTCATGATTCATGATTCATGATTCATGATTCATGATTCGTTTCATTATTCATGATTCATGATTCATGATTCATGATTTGATTCATTATTCATGATTCATGATTCAATTCATGATTCATGAATCATGATTCGATTCATGATTCATGATTTAATTCATGATTCATGATTCATGATTCGATTCATGATTCGTGATTCAATTTATGATTCAATTCATGATTCATAATTCAATTCATGATTTATGATTCATGATTTAATTCATAATTCATGATTCATGATTCGATTCATAATTCAATTCATGATTCAATACATGATTCATTTCATGATTTATGATCCATGATTCATGATTCAATTTATGATTCATGATTCAATTTATGATTCATTTCATGTTTCATTTCATGATAGATGATTCAATTCATGATTTATGATTCATGATTCAATTCATGATTCATGATTCAATTAATGATTTATGATTCATTTCATGTTTCATTTCATGATTCATGATTCATGATTTAATTCATGATTCAATTCATGATTGATTTCATGATTCATGAATCATGATTCAATTCATGATTTACATCATGATTAATTTCATGATTCATGATTCAATTTATGATTCATGATTCATGATTCAATTCATGATTCATGATTCAATTCATGATTTATGATTCAATTCATGATTCATTTCATGATTCATTCCATGATTCTTGATTCAATTCATGATTCAATTTATGATTCATTTCATGATTCTTGATTCAATTCATGATTCATGATTCAATTTATGATTCATGATTTATTTCATAATTAATTTTATGATTCATGATTCATGATTCAATTCATGATTCAATTCATGATTCATGATTCAATTCATGATTTATGATTCATTTCATGATTTAATTCATGATTCATTTCATGATTCAATTCATGATTCAATTTATGATTCATGATTCGATTCATGATTCATGATTCATGACTTAATTCATGATTCATGATTTGATTCATGATTCGTGATTCAATTCATGATTCAATTCATAATTCATAATTCAATTTATGATTCATGATTCAATTCATTAATCATGATTCATGATTTGATTCATGATTCATGATTCAATTCATGATTCATGATTCATGATTCGATTCATTATTCATGATCATGGTTCATTTTTCAATTCATGATTTATGATTCTATTCATGATTCATGATTCAATTCATGATTCAATTCATGATTCATTATTTGATTCATGATTCGATTCATGATTCATGATTCATGATTCAATTCATGATTCATGATTCATGATTCGATTCATGATTCATGATTCCATTCATGATTCATGATTCGATTCATGATTCGTGATTCAATTCATGATTTAATTCATGATTCATAATTCAATTCATTAATCATGATTCATGATTCGATTCATGATTCATGATTCAATTCATGATTCATGATTCATGATTCGATTCATTATTCATGATCATGGTTCATTTTTTAATTCATGATTTATGATTCTATTCATGATTCAATTCATGATTCAATTCATGATTCATTATTTGATTCATGATTTGATTCATGATTCATGATTCATGATTCGATTCATGATTCATGATTCCATTCATGATTCATAATTCCATTCATGATTCGAGATTCAATTCATGATTCGATTCATGATTCATGATTCAATTCATGATTCATGATTCAATTCATTAATCATGATTCGATTCATGATTCAATTCATGATTCATGTATCAATTCATGATTCAATTCATGATTCATTATATGATTCATGATTCATGATTCAATTCATGATTCATGATTCATGATTCGATTCATGATTCAATTCATGATTCATGTATCAATTCATGATTCAATTCATGATTCATTATTTGATTCATGATTCAATTCATGATTCATGATTCGATTTATTATTCCATTCATAATTCAATTCATGATTCATTATTCAATTCATGATTCATGATTTGATTCATGATTTATGATTTATGATTCATGATTCATGATTCATGATTTGTTTCTTGATTCATGATTTAATTCATGATTCAATTCATGATTCATGATTCGATTCATGAATCATAATTCATGATTCATGATTCAATTCATGATTCATGATTCATAATTCATGATTCATGATTCAATTCATGATTCATGATTCATGATTTGATTCATGATTCATGATTCAATTCATGATTCATGATTCATGAATCATGATTCGATTCATGATTCATGATTTAATTCATGATTCATGATTCATGATTTGATTCATGATTCGTGATTCAATTTATGATTCAATTCATGATTCATAATTCAATTCATGATTCATGATTCATGATTTAATT
This sequence comes from Mixophyes fleayi, assembly GCF_038048845.1. NCBI lineage: Eukaryota > Metazoa > Chordata > Amphibia > Anura > Limnodynastidae > Mixophyes > Mixophyes fleayi. The sequence continues at coordinate 4,056 of NW_027446975.1, read as the reverse complement.
CATAATTCATGATTCATGATTCGATTCATGATTTAATTCATAATTCATGATTCATGATTTGATTCATGATTCAATTCATGATTCAATTCATGATTCATTTCATTTGATTTATGATTTAATTCATGATTCATGATTCATGATTCAATTTATGATTCATGATTCAATTCATGATTCATGAATCATTTCATGTTTCATTTCATGATTCATGATTCAATTCATGATTCAATTCATGATTCAATTCATGATTCATAATTCAATTCATTAATCATGATTCATGATTCGATTCATGATTCATGATTCAATTCATGATTCATGATTCATGATTCGATTCATTATTCATGATCATGGTTCATTTTTTAATTCATGATTCATGATTCAATTCATGATTCATGATTCATGATTCATGATTCATTTCATGATTCATGATTCAATTCATGATTCATGATTCAATTCATGATTCATGATTCATGATTCGATTCATTATTCCATTCATAATTCAATTCATGATTCATGATTCAATTCATGATTCATGATTTAATTCATGATTCATGATTCATGATTCGTTTCATGATTCATGATTTAATTCATGATTCTTGATTCATGATTCATGATTTGATTCATTATTCATGATTCATAATTCAATTCATGATTCATGATTCAATTCATTAATCTTGACTCATGATTTTATTCACGATTCATGATTCAATTCAGGATTCAATTCATTATTAATGATCATGGTCATTTTTCAATTCATGATTCATGATTCAATTCATGATCCATGATTCATTATTCGATTCATGATTCAATTCATGATTCAAGATTCATGATTCGATTCATTATTCCATTCATAATTCAATTCATGATTCATAATTCAATTCATGATTCGATTCATGATTCATAATTCATGATTCATGATTCAATTCATGATTCATGATTTATGATTTGATTCATGATTCATGATTCATGATTCATGATTCGTTTCACTATTCATGATTCATGATTCAATTCATGATTCATGATTCATGATTTGATTCATTATTTATAATTCATGATTCAATTCATGATTCATGATTCATGAATCATGATTCGATTCATGATTCATGATTTAATTCATGAGTCATGATTCATGATTCGATTCATGATTCGTGATTCAATTTATGATTCAATTCATGATTCATAATTCAATTCATGATTTATGATTCATGATTTAATTCATAATTCATGATTCATGATTCGATTCATAATTCAATTCATGATTCAATACATGATTCATTTCATGATTTATGATTCATGATTCATGATTCAATTTATGATTCATGATTCAATTTATGATTCATTTCATGTTTCATTTCATGATAGATGATTCAATTCATGATTCATGATTCAATTCATGATTCATGATTCAATTAATGATTTATGATTCATTTCATGTTTCATTTCATGATTCATGATTCATGATTTAATTCATGATTCAATTCATGATTTATTTCATGATTCATGAATCATGATTCAATTCATGATTTACATCATGATTAATTTCATGACTCATGATTCAATTTATTATTCATGATTCATGATTCAATTCATGATTCATGATTCATTCCATGATTCTTGATTCAATTCATGATTCATTCCATGATTCTTGATTCAATTCATGATTCAATTTATGATTCATTTCATGATTCTTGATTCAATTCATGATTCATGATTCAATTTATGATTCATGATTTATTTCATAATTCATTTTATGATTCATGATTCATGATTCAATTCATGACTAAATTCATGATTCATTATTCAATTCATGATTCATGATTCATTTCATGATTTAATTCCTGATTCATTTCATGATTCATGATTCATGATTCATGATTCAATTCATGATTCATGATTCGATTCATGATTCATGATTCAATTCATGATTCATGATTCATGAATCATGATTCGATTCATGATTCATGATTCATGACTTAATTCATGATTCATGATTTGATTCATGATTCGTAATTCAATTCATGATTCAATTCATAATTCATAATTCAATTCATAATTCATGATTCAATTCATTAATCATGATTCATGATTTGATTCATGATTCAATTCATGATTCATGATTCATGATTCGATTCATTATTCATGATCATGGTTCATTTTTCAATTCATGATTTATGATTCTATTCATGATTCATGATTCAATTCATGATTCCATTCATGATTCGTGATTCAATTCATGATTCCATTCATGATTCATGATTCATAATTCAATTCATGATTCATGATTCATGATTCGATTCATGATTCATGATTCCATTCATGATTCGTGATTCAATTCATGATTTAATTCATGATTCATAATTCAATTCATTAATCATGATTCATGATTCGATTCATGATGATCATGAATCAATTCATGATTCATGATTCATGATTCGATTCATTATTCATGATCATGGTTCATTTTTTAATTCATGATTTATGATTCTATTCATGATTCAATTCATGATTCATTATTTGATTCATGATTCGATTCATGATTCATGATTCATGATTCAATTCATGATTCATGATTCATGATTCGATTCATGATTCGATTCATGATTCATGATTCAATTCATGATTCATGATTCATGATTCAATTCATTAATCATGTATCAATTCATGATTCAATTCATGATTCATTATTTGATTCATGATTCATGATTCAATTCATGATTCATGATTCGATTTATTATTCCATTCATAATTCAATTCATGATTCATGATTCAATTCATGATTCATGATTTGATTCATGATTTATGATTCATGATTCATGATTCGTGATACATGATTCATGATTTGTTTCTTGATTCATGATTTAATTCATGATTCATGATTCATGATTTGATTCATTATTCATGATTCATGATTCAATTCATGATTCATGAATCATGATTCAATTCATGATTCATGATTCATGACTTAATTCATGATTCATGATTCATTATTTGATTCACGATTCATGATTCAATTCAGGATTCATGATTCATGATTCGATTCATTATTCATGATCATGGTTCATTTTTCAATTCATGATTCATGATTCAATTCATGATTCATGATTCATTATTCGATTCATGATTCAATTCATGATTCATGATTCAATTCATTATTCCATTCATAATTCAATTCATGATTCATGATTCAATTCATGATTCATGATTCGATTCATGATTCATGATTCAATTCATGATTCATGATTCAATTCATGATTCATGATTCGATTCATGATTCATAATTCATGATTCATGATTCAATTCATGATTCATGATTTGATTCATGATTTGATTCATGATTCATGATTCATGATTCGTTTCATGATTCATGATTTATGATTCAATTCATGATTCATGATTCATGATTCATGATTTGATTCATTATTCATGATTCATGATTCAATTCATGATTCATGATTCATGAATCATGATTCAATTCATGATTCATGATTCATGATTTAATTCATGATTCATGATTTGATTCATGATTCGTGATTCAATTTATGATTCAATTCATGATTCATAATTCAATTCATGATTCATGATTCATGATTTAATTCATAATTCATGATTCATGATTCGATTCATGATTCAATTCATGATTCAATTCATGATTCATTTCATGATTTATGATTTATTTCATGATTAATGATTCATGATTCAATTTATGATTCATGATTCAATTCATGATTCATGTTTCATTTCATGTTTCATTTCATGATTCATGATTCAATTCATGATTCAATTCATGAATCAATTCATGATTGATGATTCAATTCATGATTCATGATTCATTTCATGATTCATGATTCAATTCATGATTCATTTCATGATTTATGAATCATGATTCAATTCATTATTCATGATCATGGTTCATTTTTCAATTCATGATTTATGATTCTATTCATGATTCATGATTCAATTCATGATTCAATTCATGATTCATTATTTGATTCATAAATCGATTCATGATTCATGATTCATGATTCAATTCATGATTCATGATTCATGATTCGATTCATA
>NW_027446974.1:0-40292 GCF_038048845.1 Mixophyes fleayi | reverse complement strand
TCATACTATTTAATAACCACCAAAAATTAAGCATATGTAAGCACTGCTTCCAGTTGAAATCAGTCTTGTCTGTCTGTCTATCTATCTATCTATCTATCTATCTATCTATCTATCTATCTATCTATCTATCTATCGGTCTGTCTATCTTTAAAACTGAAAGACATCCATTAAAAATACACAATGACAGCATATTTAGTGTGTAATTGATGCTAAAACACAATTCTCACTCTCCTAATATAGCTGATTTTTGACAATGAACTGCATTTTTCATGTGAAGCATTTGATGTCATAAAGATGTAAACCTCACAAAGCAATTCTGTCACTGGTCAGTTTGCTTGACAGACATCTGACTTTAAGGTACTAGCCAATGGAAACATGGTGACATGTAAATATGAAAGCACATTAGGACAAAATATGCAATAAGATAGAGGCAAAGGGTGATGGCTGCTGGGAATGTATTTCATTGATCCCAGAACACCTTTAAATCTAAGTATTAATACTACGTTGATGTACTTTGAAATTGGAGAGCTACTTTTTACTAAAAGTACATCTCCCTTATATAATTAAGTATAATGCAGACCTGCTCAAAAACTTAGTATAATTAAAGAAGTCTTATGCCATAAATGATGATGATGAGAGCTGCTTATGTGAATGTCTATAGTGGTTTTCTCTACCAGTGTCACTGTATTAGACAACTGTTATCAAACTTAGCAATAATGATGCATTAATCTGCCAATCAAGTGTGGAAGCTGGCTATGTGTATAGGCATAGTAAACACATATCATCATCATCCTCATTATCATTTATTTATATAGTGTCACTAATAGCGCAGCGCTGTACAGAGAACCCATTCACATCAGTCCCTACCCTATTGGAGCTTACAGTCTAAATTCCCTAATATAGACACACACTCACCACACAGACAGAGAGGGAGAGACTAGGATCAATTTTGATAGCAGCCAATTAACCTAACAGTATGTTTTTTGGAGTGTGGGAGGAAACCACAGCACCCGGAGGAAACCCACGCAAACACAGGGAGAACATACAAACTTCACACAGATAAGGCCATTGTTGATATAAGTACTGGCTCTGCTTACCATTGTCCAGTCTAGTACATAACTGTATTAATGCTGTGAAATATTATTACTTTGAATGCCTTAAATATGCAAGAGCGCATTTGGGTAAGTTTATGCTAATAAAAGATATATGCACTTTTCTTGCCTACCCATATCTATTTAATAACCACCAAAAATTAAGCAATATGTAAGCACTGCTTCCAGTTGAAATCAGTCTGTCTGTCTGTCTATCTATCTATCTATCTATCTATCTATCTATCTATCTATCTATCTATCTATCGGTCTGTCTATCTTTAAAACTGAAAGACATCCATTAAAAATACACAATGACAGCTATTTAGTGTGTAATTGATGCTAAAACACAATTCTCACTCTCCTAATATAGCTGATTTTTGACAATGAACTGCATTTTTCATGTGCAGCATTTGATGTCATAAAGATGTAAACCTCACAAAGCAATTCTGTCACTGGTCAGTTTGCTTGACAGACATCTGACTTTAAGGTACTAGCCAATGGAAACATGGTGACATGTAAATATGAAAGCACAGTAGGACAAAATATGCAATAAGATAGAGGCAAAGGGTGAGGGCTGCTGGGAATGTATTTCATTGATCCCAGAACACCTTTAAATCTAAGTATTAAGTACTACGTTGATGTACTTTTGAAATTGGAGAGCTACTTTTTACTAAAAGTACATCTCCCTTTATAAATTAAGTATAATGCAGACCTGCTCAAAAACTTAGTATAATTAAAGAAGTCTTATGCCATAAATGATGATGATGAGAGCTGCTTATGTGAATGTCTATAGTGGTTTTCTCTACCAGTGTCACTGTATTAGACAACTGTTATCAAACTTAGCAATAATGATGCATTAATCTGCCAATCAAGTGTGGAAGCTGGCTATGTGTATAGGCATAGTAAACACATTATCATCATCATCCTCATTATCATTTATTTATATAGTGTCACTAATAGCGCAGCGCTGTACAGAGAACCATTCACATCAGTCCCTACCCTATTGGAGCTTACAGTCTAAATTCCCTAATATAGACACACACTCACACACAGACAGAGAGGGAGAGACTAGGATCAATTTTGATAGCAGCCAATTAACCTAACAGTATGTTTTTTGGAGTGTGGGAGGAAACCACAGCACCCGGAGGAAACCCACGCAAACACAGGGAGAACATACAAACTTCACACAGATAAGGCCATTGTTGATATAAGTACTGGCTCTGCTTACCATTGTCCAGTCTAGTACATAACTGTATTAATGCTGTGAAAATATTATTACTTTGAATGCCTTAAATATGCAAGAGCGCATTTGGGTAAGTTTATGCTAATAAAAGATATATGCACTTTTCTTGCCTACCCATACTATTTAATAACCACCAACAATAGAGCAATATGTAAGCACTGCTTCACGAGTTGAAATCAGACTGTCTGTCTGTCTATCTATCTATCTCTATCTATCTATCTATCTATCTATCTATCTATCTATCTATTCTATCGGTCTGTCTATCTTTAAACTGAAAGACATCCATTAAAAATACACAATGACAGCATATTTAGTGTGTAATTGATGCTAAAACACAATTCTCACTCTCCTAATATAGCTGATTTTTGACAATGAACTGCATTTTTCATGTGAAGCATTTGATGTCATAAAGATGTAAACCTCACAAAGCAATTCTGTCACTGGTCAGTTTGCTTGACAGACATCTGACTTTAAGGTACTAGCCAATGGAAACATGGTGACATGTAAATATGAAAGCACATTAGGACAAAATATGCAATAAGATAGATAGGCAAAGGGTGATGGGCTGCTGGGAATGTATTTCATTGATCCCAGAACACCTTTAAATCTAAGTATTAATACTACGTTGATGTACTTTTGAAATTGGAGAGCTACTTTTTACTAAAAGTACATCTCCCTTATATAATTAAGTTAATGCAGACCTGCTCAAAAACTTAGTATAATTAAAGAAGTCTTATGCCATAAATGATGATGATGAGAGCTGCTTATGTGAATGTCTATAGTGGTTTTCTCTACCAGTGTCACTGTATTAGACAACTGTTATCAAACTTAGCAATAATGATGCATTAATCTGCTCCAATCAAGTGTGGAAGCTGGCTATGTGTATAGGCATAGTAAACACATATCATCATCATCCTCATTATCATTTATTTATATAGTGTCACTAATAGCGCAGCGCTGTACAGAGAACCCATTCACATCAGTCCCTACCCTATTGGAGCTTACAGTCTAAATTCCCTAATATAGACACACACTCACACACAGACAGAGAGGGAGAGACTAGGATCAATTTTGATAGCAGCCAATTAACCTAACAGTATGTTTTTTGGAGTGTGGGAGGAAACCACAGCACCCGGAGGAAACCCACGCAAACACAGGGAGAACATACAAACTTCACACAGATAAGGCCATTGTTGATATAAGTACTGGCTCTGCTTACCATTGTCCAGTCTAGTACATAACTGTATTAATGCTGTGAAATATTATTACTTTGAATGCCTTAAATATGCAAGAGCGCATTTGGGTAAGTTTATGCTAATAAAAGATATATGCACTTTTCTTGCCTACCCATACTATTTAATAACCACCAAAAATTAAGCAATATGTAAGCACTGCTTCCAGTTGAAATCAGTCTGTCTGTCTGTCTATCTATCTATCTATCTATCTATCTATCTATCTATCTATCTATCTATCTATCGGTCTGTCTATCTTTAAAACTGAAAGACATCCATTAAAAATACACAATGACAGCATATTTAGTGTGTAATTGATGCTAAAACACAATTCTCACTCTCCTAATATAGCTGATTTTTGACAATGAACTGCATTTTTCATGTGAAGCATTTGATGTCATAAAGATGTAAACCTCACAAAGCAATTCTGTCACTGGTCAGTTTGCTTGACAGACATCTGACTTTAAGGTACTAGCCAATGGAAACATGGTGACATGTAAATATGAAAGCACATTAGGACAAAATATGCAATAAGATAGAGGCAAAGGGTGATGGCTGCTGGGAATGTATTTCATTGATCCCAGAACACCTTTAAATCTAAGTATTAATACTACGTTGATGTACTTTTGAAATTGGAGAGCTACTTTTTACTAAAAGTACATCTCCCTTATATAATTAAGTATAATGCAGACCTGCTCAAAAACTTAGTATAATTAAAGAAGTCTTATGCCATAAATGATGATGATGAGAGCTGCTTATGTGAATGTCTATAGTGGTTTTCTCTACCAGTGTCACTGTATTAGACAACTGTTATCAAACTTAGCAATAATGATGCATTAATCTGCCAATCAAGTGTGGAAGCTGGCTATGTGTATAGGCATAGTAAACACATATCATCATCATCCTCATTATCATTTATTTATATAGTGTCACTAATAGCGCAGCGCTGTACAGAGAACCCATTCACATCAGTCCCTACCCTATTGGAGCTTACAGTCTAAATTCCCTAATATAGACACACACTCACACACAGACAGAGAGGGAGAGACTAGGATCAATTTTGATAGCAGCCAATTAACCTAACAGTATGTTTTTTGGAGTGTGGGAGGAAACCACAGCACCCGGAGGAAACCCACGCAAACACAGGGAGAACATACAAACTTCACACAGATAAGGCCATTGTTGATATAAGTACTGGCTCTGCTTACCATTGTCCAGTCTAGTACATAACTGTATTAATGCTGTGAAATATTATTACTTTGAATGCCTTAAATATGCAAGAGCGCATTTGGGTAAGTTTATGCTAATAAAAGATATATGCACTTTTCTTGCCTACCCATACTATTTAATAACCACCAAAAATTAAGCAATATGTAAGCACTGCTTCCAGTTGAAATCAGTCTGTCTGTCTGTCTATCTATCTATCTATCTATCTATCTATCTATCTATCTATCTATCTATCTATCGGTCTGTCTATCTTTAAAACTGAAAGACATCCATTAAAAATACACAATGACAGCATATTTAGTGTGTAATTGATGCTAAAACACAATTCTCACTCTCCTAATATAGCTGATTTTTGACAATGAACTGCATTTTTCATGTGAAGCATTTGATGTCATAAAGATGTAAACCTCACAAAGCAATTCTGTCACTGGTCAGTTTGCTTGACAGACATCTGACTTTAAGGTACTAGCCAATGGAAACATGGTGACATGTAAATATGAAAGCACATTAGGACAAAATATGCAATAAGATAGAGGCAAAGGGTGATGGCTGCTGGGAATGTATTTCATTGATCCCAGAACACCTTTAAATCTAAGTATTAATACTACGTTGATGTACTTTTGAAATTGGAGAGCTACTTTTTACTAAAAGTACATCTCCCTTATATAATTAAGTATAATGCAGACCTGCTCAAAAACTTAGTATAATTAAAGAAGTCTTATGCCATAAATGATGATGATGAGAGCTGCTTATGTGAATGTCTATAGTGGTTTTCTCTACCAGTGTCACTGTATTAGACAACTGTTATCAAACTTAGCAATAATGATGCATTAATCTGCCAATCAAGTGTGGAAGCTGGCTATGTGTATAGGCATAGTAAACACATATCATCATCATCCTCATTATCATTTATTTATATAGTGTCACTAATAGCGCAGCGCTGTACAGAGAACCCATTCACATCAGTCCCTACCCTATTGGAGCTTACAGTCTAAATTCCCTAATATAGACACACACTCACACACAGACAGAGAGGGAGAGACTAGGATCAATTTTGATAGCAGCCAATTAACCTAACAGTATGTTTTTTGGAGTGTGGGAGGAAACCACAGCACCCGGAGGAAACCCACGCAAACACAGGGAGAACATACAAACTTCACACAGATAAGGCCATTGTTGATATAAGTACTGGCTCTGCTTACCATTGTCCAGTCTAGTACATAACTGTATTAATGCTGTGAAATATTATTACTTTGAATGCCTTAAATATGCAAGAGCGCATTTGGGTAAGTTTATGCTAATAAAAGATATATGCACTTTTCTTGCCTACCCATACTATTTAATAACCACCAAAAATTAAGCAATATGTAAGCACTGCTTCCAGTTGAAATCAGTCTGTCTGTCTGTCTGTCTATCTATCTATCTATCTATCTATCTATCTATCTATCTATCTATCTATCTATCGGTCTGTCTATCTTTAAAACTGAAAGACATCCATTAAAAATACACAATGACAGCATATTTAGTGTGTAATTGATGCTAAAACACAATTCTCACTCTCCTAATATAGCTGATTTTTGACAATGAACTGCATTTTTCATGTGAAGCATTTGATGTCATAAAGATGTAAACCTCACAAAGCAATTCTGTCACTGGTCAGTTTGCTTGACAGACATCTGACTTTAAGGTACTAGCCAATGGAAACATGGTGACATGTAAATATGAAAGCACATTAGGACAAAATATGCAATAAGATAGAGGCAAAGGGTGATGGCTGCTGGGAATGTATTTCATTGATCCCAGAACACCTTTAAATCTAAGTATTAATACTACGTTGATGTACTTTTGAAATTGGAGAGCTACTTTTTACTAAAAGTACATCTCCCTTATATAATTAAGTATAATGCAGACCTGCTCAAAAACTTAGTATAATTAAAGAAGTCTTATGCCATAAATGATGATGATGAGAGCTGCTTATGTGAATGTCTATAGTGGTTTTCTCTACCAGTGTCACTGTATTAGACAACTGTTATCAAACTTAGCAATAATGATGCATTAATCTGCCAATCAAGTGTGGAAGCTGGCTATGTGTATAGGCATAGTAAACACATATCATCATCATCCTCATTATCATTTATTTATATAGTGTCACTAATAGCGCAGCGCTGTACAGAGAACCCATTCACATCAGTCCCTACCCTATTGGAGCTTACAGTCTAAATTCCCTAATATAGACACACACTCACACACAGACAGAGAGGGAGAGACTAGGATCAATTTTGATAGCAGCCAATTAACCTAACAGTATGTTTTTTGGAGTGTGGGAGGAAACCACAGCACCCGGAGGAAACCCACGCAAACACAGGGAGAACATACAAACTTCACACAGATAAGGCCATTGTTGATATAAGTACTGGCTCTGCTTACCATTGTCCAGTCTAGTACATAACTGTATTAATGCTGTGAAATATTATTACTTTGAATGCCTTAAATATGCAAGAGCGCATTTGGGTAAGTTTATGCTAATAAAAGATATATGCACTTTTCTTGCCTACCCATACTATTTAATAACCACCAAAAATTAAGCAATATGTAAGCACTGCTTCCAGTTGAAATCAGTCTGTCTGTCTGTCTATCTATCTATCTATCTATCTATCTATCTATCTATCTATCTATCTATCTATCTATCTATCGGTCTGTCTATCTTTAAAACTGAAAGACATCCATTAAAAATACACAATGACAGCATATTTAGTGTGTAATTGATGCTAAAACACAATTCTCACTCTCCTAATATAGCTGATTTTTGACAATGAACTGCATTTTTCATGTGAAGCATTTGATGTCATAAAGATGTAAACCTCACAAAGCAATTCTGTCACTGGTCAGTTTGCTTGACAGACATCTGACTTTAAGGTACTAGCCAATGGAAACATGGTGACATGTAAATATGAAAGCACATTAGGACAAAATATGCAATAAGATAGAGGCAAAGGGTGATGGCTGCTGGGAATGTATTTCATTGATCCCAGAACACCTTTAAATCTAAGTATTAATACTACGTTGATGTACTTTTGAAATTGGAGAGCTACTTTTTACTAAAAGTACATCTCCCTTATATAATTAAGTATAATGCAGACCTGCTCAAAAACTTAGTATAATTAAAGAAGTCTTATGCCATAAATGATGATGATGAGAGCTGCTTATGTGAATGTCTATAGTGGTTTTCTCTACCAGTGTCACTGTATTAGACAACTGTTATCAAACTTAGCAATAATGATGCATTAATCTGCCAATCAAGTGTGGAAGCTGGCTATGTGTATAGGCATAGTAAACACATATCATCATCATCCTCATTATCATTTATTTATATAGTGTCACTAATAGCGCAGCGCTGTACAGAGAACCCATTCACATCAGTCCCTACCCTATTGGAGCTTACAGTCTAAATTCCCTAATATAGACACACACTCACACACAGACAGAGAGGGAGAGACTAGGATCAATTTTGATAGCAGCCAATTAACCTAACAGTATGTTTTTTGGAGTGTGGGAGGAAACCACAGCACCCGGAGGAAACCCACGCAAACACAGGGAGAACATACAAACTTCACACAGATAAGGCCATTGTTGATATAAGTACTGGCTCTGCTTACCATTGTCCAGTCTAGTACATAACTGTATTAATGCTGTGAAATATTATTACTTTGAATGCCTTAAATATGCAAGAGCGCATTTGGGTAAGTTTATGCTAATAAAAGATATATGCACTTTTCTTGCCTACCCATACTATTTAATAACCACCAAAAATTAAGCAATATGTAAGCACTGCTTCCAGTTGAAATCAGTCTGTCTGTCTGTCTATCTATCTATCTATCTATCTATCTATCTATCTATCTATCTATCTATCGGTCTGTCTATCTTTAAAACTGAAAGACATCCATTAAAAATACACAATGACAGCATATTTAGTGTGTAATTGATGCTAAAACACAATTCTCACTCTCCTAATATAGCTGATTTTTGACAATGAACTGCATTTTTCATGTGAAGCATTTGATGTCATAAAGATGTAAACCTCACAAAGCAATTCTGTCACTGGTCAGTTTGCTTGACAGACATCTGACTTTAAGGTACTAGCCAATGGAAACATGGTGACATGTAAATATGAAAGCACATTAGGACAAAATATGCAATAAGATAGAGGCAAAGGGTGATGGCTGCTGGGAATGTATTTCATTGATCCCAGAACACCTTTAAATCTAAGTATTAATACTACGTTGATGTACTTTTGAAATTGGAGAGCTACTTTTTACTAAAAGTACATCTCCCTTATATAATTAAGTATAATGCAGACCTGCTCAAAAACTTAGTATAATTAAAGAAGTCTTATGCCATAAATGATGATGATGAGAGCTGCTTATGTGAATGTCTATAGTGGTTTTCTCTACCAGTGTCACTGTATTAGACAACTGTTATCAAACTTAGCAATAATGATGCATTAATCTGCCAATCAAGTGTGGAAGCTGGCTATGTGTATAGGCATAGTAAACACATATCATCATCATCCTCATTATCATTTATTTATATAGTGTCACTAATAGCGCAGCGCTGTACAGAGAACCCATTCACATCAGTCCCTACCCTATTGGAGCTTACAGTCTAAATTCCCTAATATAGACACACACTCACACACAGACAGAGAGGGAGAGACTAGGATCAATTTTGATAGCAGCCAATTAACCTAACAGTATGTTTTTTGGAGTGTGGGAGGAAACCACAGCACCCGGAGGAAACCCACGCAAACACAGGGAGAACATACAAACTTCACACAGATAAGGCCATTGTTGATATAAGTACTGGCTCTGCTTACCATTGTCCAGTCTAGTACATAACTGTATTAATGCTGTGAAATATTATTACTTTGAATGCCTTAAATATGCAAGAGCGCATTTGGGTAAGTTTATGCTAATAAAAGATATATGCACTTTTCTTGCCTACCCATACTATTTAATAACCACCAAAAATTAAGCAATATGTAAGCACTGCTTCCAGTTGAAATCAGTCTGTCTGTCTGTCTATCTATCTATCTATCTATCTATCTATCTATCTATCTATCTATCTATCTATCTATCGGTCTGTCTATCTTTAAAACTGAAAGACATCCATTAAAAATACACAATGACAGCATATTTAGTGTGTAATTGATGCTAAAACACAATTCTCACTCTCCTAATATAGCTGATTTTTGACAATGAACTGCATTTTTCATGTGAAGCATTTGATGTCATAAAGATGTAAACCTCACAAAGCAATTCTGTCACTGGTCAGTTTGCTTGACAGACATCTGACTTTAAGGTACTAGCCAATGGAAACATGGTGACATGTAAATATGAAAGCACATTAGGACAAAATATGCAATAAGATAGAGGCAAAGGGTGATGGCTGCTGGGAATGTATTTCATTGATCCCAGAACACCTTTAAATCTAAGTATTAATACTACGTTGATGTACTTTTGAAATTGGAGAGCTACTTTTTACTAAAAGTACATCTCCCTTATATAATTAAGTATAATGCAGACCTGCTCAAAAACTTAGTATAATTAAAGAAGTCTTATGCCATAAATGATGATGATGAGAGCTGCTTATGTGAATGTCTATAGTGGTTTTCTCTACCAGTGTCACTGTATTAGACAACTGTTATCAAACTTAGCAATAATGATGCATTAATCTGCCAATCAAGTGTGGAAGCTGGCTATGTGTATAGGCATAGTAAACACATATCATCATCATCCTCATTATCATTTATTTATATAGTGTCACTAATAGCGCAGCGCTGTACAGAGAACCCATTCACATCAGTCCCTACCCTATTGGAGCTTACAGTCTAAATTCCCTAATATAGACACACACTCACACACAGACAGAGAGGGAGAGACTAGGATCAATTTTGATAGCAGCCAATTAACCTAACAGTATGTTTTTTGGAGTGTGGGAGGAAACCACAGCACCCGGAGGAAACCCACGCAAACACAGGGAGAACATACAAACTTCACACAGATAAGGCCATTGTTGATATAAGTACTGGCTCTGCTTACCATTGTCCAGTCTAGTACATAACTGTATTAATGCTGTGAAATATTATTACTTTGAATGCCTTAAATATGCAAGAGCGCATTTGGGTAAGTTTATGCTAATAAAAGATATATGCACTTTTCTTGCCTACCCATACTATTTAATAACCACCAAAAATTAAGCAATATGTAAGCACTGCTTCCAGTTGAAATCAGTCTGTCTGTCTGTCTGTCTATCTATCTATCTATCTATCTATCTATCTATCTATCTATCTATCTATCTATCTATCGGTCTGTCTATCTTTAAAACTGAAAGACATCCATTAAAAATACACAATGACAGCATATTTAGTGTGTAATTGATGCTAAAACACAATTCTCACTCTCCTAATATAGCTGATTTTTGACAATGAACTGCATTTTTCATGTGAAGCATTTGATGTCATAAAGATGTAAACCTCACAAAGCAATTCTGTCACTGGTCAGTTTGCTTGACAGACATCTGACTTTAAGGTACTAGCCAATGGAAACATGGTGACATGTAAATATGAAAGCACATTAGGACAAAATATGCAATAAGATAGAGGCAAAGGGTGATGGCTGCTGGGAATGTATTTCATTGATCCCAGAACACCTTTAAATCTAAGTATTAATACTACGTTGATGTACTTTTGAAATTGGAGAGCTACTTTTTACTAAAAGTACATCTCCCTTATATAATTAAGTATAATGCAGACCTGCTCAAAAACTTAGTATAATTAAAGAAGTCTTATGCCATAAATGATGATGATGAGAGCTGCTTATGTGAATGTCTATAGTGGTTTTCTCTACCAGTGTCACTGTATTAGACAACTGTTATCAAACTTAGCAATAATGATGCATTAATCTGCCAATCAAGTGTGGAAGCTGGCTATGTGTATAGGCATAGTAAACACATATCATCATCATCCTCATTATCATTTACACAGACATCTGACTTTAAGGTACTAGCCAATGGAAACATGGTGACATGTAAATATGAAAGCACATTAGGACAAAATATGCAATAAGATAGAGGCAAAGGGTGATGGCTGCTGGGAATGTATTTCATTGATCCCAGAACACCTTTAAATCTAAGTATTAATACTACGTTGATGTACTTTTGAAATTGGAGAGCTACTTTTTACTAAAAGTACATCTCCCTTATATAATTAAGTATAATGCAGACCTGCTCAAAAACTTAGTATAATTAAAGAAGTCTTATGCCATAAATGATGATGATGAGAGCTGCTTATGTGAATGTCTATAGTGGTTTTCTCTACCAGTGTCACTGTATTAGACAACTGTTATCAAACTTAGCAATAATGATGCATTAATCTGCCAATCAAGTGTGGAAGCTGGCTATGTGTATAGGCATAGTAAACACATATCATCATCATCCTCATTATCATTTATTTATATAGTGTCACTAATAGCGCAGCGCTGTACAGAGAACCCATTCACATCAGTCCCTACCCTATTGGAGCTTACAGTCTAAATTCCCTAATATAGACACACACTCACACACAGACAGAGAGGGAGAGACTAGGATCAATTTTGATAGCAGCCAATTAACCTAACAGTATGTTTTTTGGAGTGTGGGAGGAAACCACAGCACCCGGAGGAAACCCACGCAAACACAGGGAGAACATACAAACTTCACACAGATAAGGCCATTGTTGATATAAGTACTGGCTCTGCTTACCATTGTCCAGTCTAGTACATAACTGTATTAATGCTGTGAAATATTATTACTTTGAATGCCTTAAATATGCAAGAGCGCATTTGGGTAAGTTTATGCTAATAAAAGATATATGCACTTTTCTTGCCTACCCATACTATTTAATAACCACCAAAAATTAAGCAATATGTAAGCACTGCTTCCAGTTGAAATCAGTCTGTCTGTCTGTCTATCTATCTATCTATCTATCTATCTATCTATCTATCTATCTATCTATCTATCTATCTATCTATCGGTCTGTCTATCTTTAAAACTGAAAGACATCCATTAAAAATACACAATGACAGCATATTTAGTGTGTAATTGATGCTAAAACACAATTCTCACTCTCCTAATATAGCTGATTTTTGACAATGAACTGCATTTTTCATGTGAAGCATTTGATGTCATAAAGATGTAAACCTCACAAAGCAATTCTGTCACTGGTCAGTTTGCTTGACAGACATCTGACTTTAAGGTACTAGCCAATGGAAACATGGTGACATGTAAATATGAAAGCACATTAGGACAAAATATGCAATAAGATAGAGGCAAAGGGTGATGGCTGCTGGGAATGTATTTCATTGATCCCAGAACACCTTTAAATCTAAGTATTAATACTACGTTGATGTACTTTTGAAATTGGAGAGCTACTTTTTACTAAAAGTACATCTCCCTTATATAATTAAGTATAATGCAGACCTGCTCAAAAACTTAGTATAATTAAAGAAGTCTTATGCCATAAATGATGATGATGAGAGCTGCTTATGTGAATGTCTATAGTGGTTTTCTCTACCAGTGTCACTGTATTAGACAACTGTTATCAAACTTAGCAATAATGATGCATTAATCTGCCAATCAAGTGTGGAAGCTGGCTATGTGTATAGGCATAGTAAACACATATCATCATCATCCTCATTATCATTTATTTATATAGTGTCACTAATAGCGCAGCGCTGTACAGAGAACCCATTCACATCAGTCCCTACCCTATTGGAGCTTACAGTCTAAATTCCCTAATATAGACACACACTCACACACAGACAGAGAGGGAGAGACTAGGATCAATTTTGATAGCAGCCAATTAACCTAACAGTATGTTTTTTGGAGTGTGGGAGGAAACCACAGCACCCGGAGGAAACCCACGCAAACACAGGGAGAACATACAAACTTCACACAGATAAGGCCATTGTTGATATAAGTACTGGCTCTGCTTACCATTGTCCAGTCTAGTACATAACTGTATTAATGCTGTGAAATATTATTACTTTGAATGCCTTAAATATGCAAGAGCGCATTTGGGTAAGTTTATGCTAATAAAAGATATATGCACTTTTCTTGCCTACCCATACTATTTAATAACCACCAAAAATTAAGCAATATGTAAGCACTGCTTCCAGTTGAAATCAGTCTGTCTGTCTGTCTATCTATCTATCTATCTATCTATCTATCTATCTATCTATCTATCTATCTATCTATCGGTCTGTCTATCTTTAAAACTGAAAGACATCCATTAAAAATACACAATGACAGCATATTTAGTGTGTAATTGATGCTAAAACACAATTCTCACTCTCCTAATATAGCTGATTTTTGACAATGAACTGCATTTTTCATGTGAAGCATTTGATGTCATAAAGATGTAAACCTCACAAAGCAATTCTGTCACTGGTCAGTTTGCTTGACAGACATCTGACTTTAAGGTACTAGCCAATGGAAACATGGTGACATGTAAATATGAAAGCACATTAGGACAAAATATGCAATAAGATAGAGGCAAAGGGTGATGGCTGCTGGGAATGTATTTCATTGATCCCAGAACACCTTTAAATCTAAGTATTAATACTACGTTGATGTACTTTTGAAATTGGAGAGCTACTTTTTACTAAAAGTACATCTCCCTTATATAATTAAGTATAATGCAGACCTGCTCAAAAACTTAGTATAATTAAAGAAGTCTTATGCCATAAATGATGATGATGAGAGCTGGTTATGTGAATGTCTATAGTGGTTTTCTCTACCAGTGTCACTGTATTAGACAACTGTTATCAAACTTAGCAATAATGATGCATTAATCTGCCAATCAAGTGTGGAAGCTGGCTATGTGTATAGGCATAGTAAACACATATCATCATCATCCTCATTATCATTTATTTATATAGTGTCACTAATAGCGCAGCGCTGTACAGAGAACCCATTCACATCAGTCCCTACCCTATTGGAGCTTACAGTCTAAATTCCCTAATATAGACACACACTCACACACAGACAGATCAGAGAGGGAGAGACTAGGATCAATTTTGATAGCAGCCAATTAACCTAACAGTATGTTTTTTGGAGTGTGGGAGGAAACCACAGCACCCGGAGGAAACCCACGCAAACACAGGGAGAACATACAAACTTCACACAGATAAGGCCATTGTTGATATAAGTACTGGCTCTGCTTACCATTGTCCAGTCTAGTACATAACTGTATTAATGCTGTGAAATATTATTACTTTGAATGCCTTAAATATGCAAGAGCGCATTTGGGTAAGTTTATGCTAATAAAAGATATATGCACTTTTCTTGCCTACCCATACTATTTAATAACCACCAAAAATTAAGCAATATGTAAGCACTGCTTCCAGTTGAAATCAGTCTGTCTGTCTGTCTATCTATCTATCTATCTATCTATCTATCTATCTATCTATCTATCTATCTATCTATCTATCTATCTATCGGTCTGTCTATCTTTAAAACTGAAAGACATCCATTAAAAATACACAATGACAGCATATTTAGTGTGTAATTGATGCTAAAACACAATTCTCACTCTCCTAATATAGCTGATTTTTGACAATGAACTGCATTTTTCATGTGAAGCATTTGATGTCATAAAGATGTAAACCTCACAAAGCAATTCTGTCACTGGTCAGTTTGCTTGACAGACATCTGACTTTAAGGTACTAGCCAATGGAAACATGGTGACATGTAAATATGAAAGCACATTAGGACAAAATATGCAATAAGATAGAGGCAAAGGGTGATGGCTGCTGGGAATGTATTTCATTGATCCCAGAACACCTTTAAATCTAAGTATTAATACTACGTTGATGTACTTTTGAAATTGGAGAGCTACTTTTTACTAAAAGTACATCTCCCTTATATAATTAAGTATAATGCAGACCTGCTCAAAAACTTAGTATAATTAAAGAAGTCTTATGCCATAAATGATGATGATGAGAGCTGCTTATGTGAATGTCTATAGTGGTTTTCTCTACCAGTGTCACTGTATTAGACAACTGTTATCAAACTTAGCAATAATGATGCATTAATCTGCCAATCAAGTGTGGAAGCTGGCTATGTGTATAGGCATAGTAAACACATATCATCATCATCCTCATTATCATTTATTTATATAGTGTCACTAATAGCGCAGCGCTGTACAGAGAACCCATTCACATCAGTCCCTACCCTATTGGAGCTTACAGTCTAAATTCCCTAATATAGACACACACTCACACACAGACAGAGAGGAGAGACTAGGATCAATTTTGATAGCAGCCAATTAACCTAACAGTATGTTTTTTGGAGTGTGGGAGGAAACCACAGCACCCGGAGGAAACCCACGCAAACACAGGGAGAACATACAAACTTCACACAGATAAGGCCATTGTTGATATAAGTACTGGCTCTGCTTACCATTGTCCAGTCTAGTACATAACTGTATTAATGCTGTGAAATATTATTACTTTGAATGCCTTAAATATGCAAGAGCGCATTTGGGTAAGTTTATGCTAATAAAAGATATATGCACTTTTCTTGCCTACCCATACTATTTAATAACCACCAAAAATTAAGCAATATGTAAGCACTGCTTCCAGTTGAAATCAGTCTGTCTGTCTGTCTATCTATCTATCTATCTATCTATCTATCTATCTATCGGTCTGTCTATCTTTAAAACTGAAAGACATCCATTAAAAATACACAATGACAGCATATTTAGTGTGTAATTGATGCTAAAACACAATTCTCACTCTCCTAATATAGCTGATTTTTGACAATGAACTGCATTTTTCATGTGAAGCATTTGATGTCATAAAGATGTAAACCTCACAAAGCAATTCTGTCACTGGTCAGTTTGCTTGACAGACATCTGACTTTAAGGTACTAGCCAATGGAAACATGGTGACATGTAAATATGAAAGCACATTAGGACAAAATATGCAATAAGATAGAGGCAAAGGGTGATGGCTGCTGGGAATGTATTTCATTGATCCCAGAACACCTTTAAATCTAAGTATTAATACTACGTTGATGTACTTTTGAAATTGGAGAGCTACTTTTTACTAAAAGTACATCTCCCTTATATAATTAAGTATAATGCAGACCTGCTCAAAACTTAGTATAATTAAAGAAGTCTTATGCCATAAATGATGATGATGAGAGCTGCTTATGTGAATGTCTATAGTGGTTTTCTCTACCAGTGTCACTGTATTAGACAACTGTTATCAAACTTAGCAATAATGATGCATTAATCTGCCAATCAAGTGTGGAAGCTGGCTATGTGTATAGGCATAGTAAACACATATCATCATCATCCTCATTATCATTTATTTATATAGTGTCACTAATAGCGCAGCGCTGTACAGAGAACCCATTCACATCAGTCCCTACCCTATTGGAGCTTACAGTCTAAATTCCCTAATATAGACACACACTCACACACAGACAGAGAGGGAGAGACTAGGATCAATTTTGATAGCAGCCAATTAACCTAACAGTATGTTTTTTGGAGTGTGGGAGGAAACCACAGCACCCGGAGGAAACCCACGCAAACACAGGGAGAACATACAAACTTCACACAGATAAGGCCATTGTTGATATAAGTACTGGCTCTGCTTACCATTGTCCAGTCTAGTACATAACTGTATTAATGCTGTGAAATATTATTACTTTGAATGCCTTAAATATGCAAGAGCGCATTTGGGTAAGTTTATGCTAATAAAAGATATATGCACTTTTCTTGCCTACCCATACTATTTAATAACCACCAAAAATTAAGCAATATGTAAGCACTGCTTCCAGTTGAAATCAGTCTGTCTGTCTGTCTATCTATCTATCTATCTATCTATCTATCTATCTATCTATCTATCTATCTATCTATCTATCTATCGGTCTGTCTATCTTTAAAACTGAAAGACATCCATTAAAAATACACAATGACAGCATATTTAGTGTGTAATTGATGCTAAAACACAATTCTCACTCTCCTAATATAGCTGATTTTTGACAATGAACTGCATTTTTCATGTGAAGCATTTGATGTCATAAAGATGTAAACCTCACAAAGCAATTCTGTCACTGGTCAGTTTGCTTGACAGACATCTGACTTTAAGGTACTAGCCAATGGAAACATGGTGACATGTAAATATGAAAGCACATTAGGACAAAATATGCAATAAGATAGAGGCAAAGGGTGATGGCTGCTGGAATGTATTTCATTGATCCCAGAACACCTTTAAATCTAAGTATTAATACTACGTTGATGTACTTTTGAAATTGGAGAGCTACTTTTTACTAAAGTACATCTCCCTTATATAATTAAGTATAATGCAGACCTGCTCAAAAACTTAGTATAATTAAAGAAGTCTTATGCCATAAATGATGATGATGAGAGCTGCTTATGTGAATGTCTATAGTGGTTTTCTCTACCAGTGTCACTGTATTAGACAACTGTTATCAAACTTAGCAATAATGATGCATTAATCTGCCAATCAAGTGTGGAAGCTGGCTATGTGTATAGGCATAGTAAACACATATCATCATCATCCTCATTATCATTTATTTATATAGTGTCACTAATAGCGCAGCGCTGTACAGAGAACCCATTCACATCAGTCCCTACCCTATTGGAGCTTACAGTCTAAATTCCCTAATATAGACACACACTCACACACAGACAGAGAGGGAGAGACTAGGATCAATTTTGATAGCAGCCAATTAACCTAACAGTATGTTTTTTGGAGTGTGGGAGGAAACCACAGCACCCGGAGGAAACCCACGCAAACACAGGGAGAACATACAAACTTCACACAGATAAGGCCATTGTTGATATAAGTACTGGCTCTGCTTACCATTGTCCAGTCTAGTACATAACTGTATTAATGCTGTGAAATATTATTACTTTGAATGCCTTAAATATGCAAGAGCGCATTTGGGTAAGTTTATGCTAATAAAAGATATATGCACTTTTCTTGCCTACCCATACTATTTAATAACCACCAAAAATTAAGCAATATGTAAGCACTGCTTCCAGTTGAAATCAGTCTGTCTGTCTGTCTATCTATCTATCTATCTATCTATCTATCTATCTATCGGTCTGTCTATCTTTAAAACTGAAAGACATCCATTAAAAATACACAATGACAGCATATTTAGTGTGTAATTGATGCTAAAACACAATTCTCACTCTCCTAATATAGCTGATTTTTGACAATGAACTGCATTTTTCATGTGAAGCATTTGATGTCATAAAGATGTAAACCTCACAAAGCAATTCTGTCACTGGTCAGTTTGCTTGACAGACATCTGACTTTAAGGTACTAGCCAATGGAAACATGGTGACATGTAAATATGAAAGCACATTAGGACAAAATATGCAATAAGATAGAGGCAAAGGGTGATGGCTGCTGGGAATGTATTTCATTGATCCCAGAACACCTTTAAATCTAAGTATTAATACTACGTTGATGTACTTTTGAAATTGGAGAGCTACTTTTTACTAAAAGTACATCTCCCTTATATAATTAAGTATAATGCAGACCTGCTCAAAAACTTAGTATAATTAAAGAAGTCTTATGCCATAAATGATGATGATGAGAGCTGCTTATGTGAATGTCTATAGTGGTTTTCTCTACCAGTGTCACTGTATTAGACAACTGTTATCAAACTTAGCAATAATGATGCATTAATCTGCCAATCAAGTGTGGAAGCTGGCTATGTGTATAGGCATAGTAAACACATATCATCATCATCCTCATTATCATTTATTTATATAGTGTCACTAATAGCGCAGCGCTGTACAGAGAACCCATCCACATCAGTCCCTACCCTATTGGAGCTTACAGTCTAAATTCCCTAATATAGACACACACTCACACACAGACAGAGAGGGAGAGACTAGGATCAATTTTGATAGCAGCCAATTAACCTAACAGTATGTTTTTTGGAGTGTGGGAGGAAACCACAGCACCCGGAGGAAACCCACGCAAACACAGGGAGAACATACAAACTTCACACAGATAAGGCCATTGTTGATATAAGTACTGGCTCTGCTTACCATTGTCCAGTCTAGTACATAACTGTATTAATGCTGTGAAATATTATTACTTTGAATGCCTTAAATATGCAAGAGCGCATTTGGGTAAGTTTATGCTAATAAAAGATATATGCACTTTTCTTGCCTACCCATACTATTTAATAACCACCAAAAATTAAGCAATATGTAAGCACTGCTTCCAGTTGAAATCAGTCTGTCTGTCTGTCTATCTATCTATCTATCTATCTATCTATCTATCTATCTATCTATCTATCTATCGGTCTGTCTATCTTTAAAACTGAAAGACATCCATTAAAAATACACAATGACAGCATATTTAGTGTGTAATTGATGCTAAAACACAATTCTCACTCTCCTAATATAGCTGATTTTTGACAATGAACTGCATTTTTCATGTGAAGCATTTGATGTCATAAAGATGTAAACCTCACAAAGCAATTCTGTCACTGGTCAGTTTGCTTGACAGACATCTGACTTTAAGGTACTAGCCAATGGAAACATGGTGACATGTAAATATGAAAGCACATTAGGACAAAATATGCAATAAGATAGAGGCAAAGGGTGATGGCTGCTGGGAATGTATTTCATTGATCCCAGAACACCTTTAAATCTAAGTATTAATACTACGTTGATGTACTTTTGAAATTGGAGAGCTACTTTTTACTAAAAGTACATCTCCCTTATATAATTAAGTATAATGCAGACCTGCTCAAAAACTTAGTATAATTAAAGAAGTCTTATGCCATAAATGATGATGATGAGAGCTGCTTATGTGAATGTCTATAGTGGTTTTCTCTACCAGTGTCACTGTATTAGACAACTGTTATCAAACTTAGCAATAATGATGCATTAATCTGCCAATCAAGTGTGGAAGCTGGCTATGTGTATAGGCATAGTAAACACATATCATCATCATCCTCATTATCATTTATTTATATAGTGTCACTAATAGCGCAGCGCTGTACAGAGAACCCATTCACATCAGTCCCTACCCTATTGGAGCTTACAGTCTAAATTCCCTAATATAGACACACACTCACACACAGACAGAGAGGGAGAGACTAGGATCAATTTTGATAGCAGCCAATTAACCTAACAGTATGTTTTTTGGAGTGTGGGAGGAAACCACAGCACCCGGAGGAAACCCACGCAAACACAGGGAGAACATACAAACTTCACACAGATAAGGCCATTGTTGATATAAGTACTGGCTCTGCTTACCATTGTCCAGTCTAGTACATAACTGTATTAATGCTGTGAAATATTATTACTTTGAATGCCTTAAATATGCAAGAGCGCATTTGGGTAAGTTTATGCTAATAAAAGATATATGCACTTTTCTTGCCTACCCATACTATTTAATAACCACCAAAAATTAAGCAATATGTAAGCACTGCTTCCAGTTGAAATCAGTCTGTCTGTCTGTCTATCTATCTATCTATCTATCTATCTATCTATCTATCGGTCTGTCTATCTTTAAAACTGAAAGACATCCATTAAAAATACACAATGACAGCATATTTAGTGTGTAATTGATGCTAAAACACAATTCTCACTCTCCTAATATAGCTGATTTTTGACAATGAACTGCATTTTTCATGTGAAGCATTTGATGTCATAAAGATGTAAACCTCACAAAGCAATTCTGTCACTGGTCAGTTTGCTTGACAGACATCTGACTTTAAGGTACTAGCCAATGGAAACATGGTGACATGTAAATATGAAAGCACATTAGGACAAAATATGCAATAAGATAGAGGCAAAGGGTGATGGCTGCTGGGAATGTATTTCATTGATCCCAGAACACCTTTAAATCTAAGTATTAATACTACGTTGATGTACTTTTGAAATTGGAGAGCTACTTTTTACTAAAAGTACATCTCCCTTATATAATTAAGTATAATGCAGACCTGCTCAAAAACTTAGTATAATTAAAGAAGTCTTATGCCATAAATGATGATGATGAGAGCTGCTTATGTGAATGTCTATAGTGGTTTTCTCTACCAGTGTCACTGTATTAGACAACTGTTATCAAACTTAGCAATAATGATGCATTAATCTGCCAATCAAGTGTGGAAGCTGGCTATGTGTATAGGCATAGTAAACACATATCATCATCATCCTCATTATCATTTATTTATATAGTGTCACTAATAGCGCAGCGCTGTACAGAGAACCCATCCACATCAGTCCCTACCCTATTGGAGCTTACAGTCTAAATTCCCTAATATAGACACACACTCACACACAGACAGAGAGGGAGAGACTAGGATCAATTTTGATAGCAGCCAATTAACCTAACAGTATGTTTTTTGGAGTGTGGGAGGAAACCACAGCACCCGGAGGAAACCCACGCAAACACAGGGAGAACATACAAACTTCACACAGATAAGGCCATTGTTGATATAAGTACTGGCTCTGCTTACCATTGTCCAGTCTAGTACATAACTGTATTAATGCTGTGAAATATTATTACTTTGAATGCCTTAAATATGCAAGAGCGCATTTGGGTAAGTTTATGCTAATAAAAGATATATGCACTTTTCTTGCCTACCCATACTATTTAATAACCACCAAAAATTAAGCAATATGTAAGCACTGCTTCCAGTTGAAATCAGTCTGTCTGTCTGTCTATCTATCTATCTATCTATCTATCTATCTATCTATCGGTCTGTCTATCTTTAAAACTGAAAGACATCCATTAAAAATACACAATGACAGCATATTTAGTGTGTAATTGATGCTAAAACACAATTCTCACTCTCCTAATATAGCTGATTTTTGACAATGAACTGCATTTTTCATGTGAAGCATTTGATGTCATAAAGATGTAAACCTCACAAAGCAATTCTGTCACTGGTCAGTTTGCTTGACAGACATCTGACTTTAAGGTACTAGCCAATGGAAACATGGTGACATGTAAATATGAAAGCACATTAGGACAAAATATGCAATAAGATAGAGGCAAAGGGTGATGGCTGCTGGGAATGTATTTCATTGATCCCAGAACACCTTTAAATCTAAGTATTAATACTACGTTGATGTACTTTTGAAATTGGAGAGCTACTTTTTACTAAAAGTACATCTCCCTTATATAATTAAGTATAATGCAGACCTGCTCAAAAACTTAGTATAATTAAAGAAGTCTTATGCCATAAATGATGATGATGAGAGCTGCTTATGTGAATGTCTATAGTGGTTTTCTCTACCAGTGTCACTGTATTAGACAACTGTTATCAAACTTAGCAATAATGATGCATTAATCTGCCAATCAAGTGTGGAAGCTGGCTATGTGTATAGGCATAGTAAACACATATCATCATCATCCTCATTATCATTTATTTATATAGTGTCACTAATAGCGCAGCGCTGTACAGAGAACCCATCCACATCAGTCCCTACCCTATTGGAGCTTACAGTCTAAATTCCCTAATATAGACACACACTCACACACAGACAGAGAGGGAGAGACTAGGATCAATTTTGATAGCAGCCAATTAACCTAACAGTATGTTTTTTGGAGTGTGGGAGGAAACCACAGCACCCGGAGGAAACCCACGCAAACACAGGAGAACATACAAACTTCACACAGATAAGGCCATTGTTGATATAAGTACTGGCTCTGCTTACCATTGTCCAGTCTAGTACATAACTGTATTAATGCTGTGAAATATTATTACTTTGAATGCCTTAAATATGCAAGAGCGCATTTGGGTAAGTTTATGCTAATAAAAGATATATGCACTTTTCTTGCCTACCCATACTATTTAATAACCACCAAAAATTAAGCAATATGTAAGCACTGCTTCCAGTTGAAATCAGTCTGTCTGTCTGTCTATCTATCTATCTATCTATCTATCTATCTATCTATCTATCTATCTATCTATCGGTCTGTCTATCTTTAAAACTGAAAGACATCCATTAAAAATACACAATGACAGCATATTTAGTGTGTAATTGATGCTAAAACACAATTCTCACTCTCCTAATATAGCTGATTTTTGACAATGAACTGCATTTTTCATGTGAAGCATTTGATGTCATAAAGATGTAAACCTCACAAAGCAATTCTGTCACTGGTCAGTTTGCTTGACAGACATCTGACTTTAAGGTACTAGCCAATGGAAACATGGTGACATGTAAATATGAAAGCACATTAGGACAAAATATGCAATAAGATAGAGGCAAAGGGTGATGGCTGCTGGGAATGTATTTCATTGATCCCAGAACTCCTTTAAATCTAAGTATTAATACTACGTTGATGTACTTTTGAAATTGGAGAGCTACTTTTTACTAAAAGTACATCTCCCTTATATAATTAAGTATAATGCAGACCTGCTCAAAAACTTAGTATAATTAAAGAAGTCTTATGCCATAAATGATGATGATGAGAGCTGCTTATGTGAATGTCTATAGTGGTTTTCTCTACCAGTGTCACTGTATTAGACAACTGTTATCAAACTTAGCAATAATGATGCATTAATCTGCCAATCAAGTGTGGAAGCTGGCTATGTGTATAGGCATAGTAAACACATATCATCATCATCCTCATTATCATTTATTTATATAGTGTCACTAATAGCGCAGCGCTGTACAGAGAACCCATTCACATCAGTCCCTACCCTATTGGAGCTTACAGTCTAAATTCCCTAATATAGACACACACTCACACACAGACAGAGAGGGAGAGACTAGGATCAATTTTGATAGCAGCCAATTAACCTAACAGTATGTTTTTTGGAGTGTGGGAGGAAACCACAGCACCCGGAGGAAACCCACGCAAACACAGGGAGAACATACAAACTTCACACAGATAAGGCCATTGTTGATATAAGTACTGGCTCTGCTTACCATTGTCCAGTCTAGTACATAACTGTATTAATGCTGTGAAATATTATTACTTTGAATGCCTTAAATATGCAAGAGCGCATTTGGGTAAGTTTATGCTAATAAAAGATATATGCACTTTTCTTGCCTACCCATACTATTTAATAACCACCAAAAATTAAGCAATATGTAAGCACTGCTTCCAGTTGAAATCAGTCTGTCTGTCTGTCTATCTATCTATCTATCTATCTATCTATCTATCTATCGGTCTGTCTATCTTTAAAACTGAAAGACATCCATTAAAAATACACAATGACAGCATATTTAGTGTGTAATTGATGCTAAAACACAATTCTCACTCTCCTAATATAGCTGATTTTTGACAATGAACTGCATTTTTCATGTGAAGCATTTGATGTCATAAAGATGTAAACCTCACAAAGCAATTCTGTCACTGGTCAGTTTGCTTGACAGACATCTGACTTTAAGGTACTAGCCAATGGAAACATGGTGACATGTAAATATGAAAGCACATTAGGACAAAATATGCAATAAGATAGAGGCAAAGGGTGATGGCTGCTGGGAATGTATTTCATTGATCCCAGAACACCTTTAAATCTAAGTATTAATACTACGTTGATGTACTTTTGAAATTGGAGAGCTACTTTTTACTAAAAGTACATCTCCCTTATATAATTAAGTATAATGCAGACCTGCTCAAAAACTTAGTATAATTAAAGAAGTCTTATGCCATAAATGATGATGATGAGAGCTGCTTATGTGAATGTCTATAGTGGTTTTCTCTACCAGTGTCACTGTATTAGACAACTGTTATCAAACTTAGCAATAATGATGCATTAATCTGCCAATCAAGTGTGGAAGCTGGCTATGTGTATAGGCATAGTAAACACATATCATCATCATCCTCATTATCATTTATTTATATAGTGTCACTAATAGCGCAGCGCTGTACAGAGAACCCATTCACATCAGTCCCTACCCTATTGGAGCTTACAGTCTAAATTCCCTAATATAGACACACACTCACACACAGACAGAGAGGGAGAGACTAGGATCAATTTTGATAGCAGCCAATTAACCTAACAGTATGTTTTTTGGAGTGTGGGAGGAAACCACAGCACCCGGAGGAAACCCACGCAAACACAGGGAGAACATACAAACTTCACACAGATAAGGCCATTGTTGATATAAGTACTGGCTCTGCTTACCATTGTCCAGTCTAGTACATAACTGTATTAATGCTGTGAAATATTATTACTTTGAATGCCTTAAATATGCAAGAGCGCATTTGGGTAAGTTTATGCTAATAAAAGATATATGCACTTTTCTTGCCTACCCATACTATTTAATAACCACCAAAAATTAAGCAATATGTAAGCACTGCTTCCAGTTGAAATCAGTCTGTCTGTCTGTCTGTCTATCTATCTATCTATCTATCTATCTATCTATCTATCTATCTATCTATCTATCTATCGGTCTGTCTATCTTTAAAACTGAAAGACATCCATTAAAAATACACAATGACAGCATATTTAGTGTGTAATTGATGCTAAAACACAATTCTCACTCTCCTAATATAGCTGATTTTTGACAATGAACTGCATTTTTCATGTGAAGCATTTGATGTCATAAAGATGTAAACCTCACAAAGCAATTCTGTCACTGGTCAGTTTGCTTGACAGACATCTGACTTTAAGGTACTAGCCAATGGAAACATGGTGACATGTAAATATGAAAGCACATTAGGACAAAATATGCAATAAGATAGAGGCAAAGGGTGATGGCTGCTGGGAATGTATTTCATTGATCCCAGAACACCTTTAAATCTAAGTATTAATACTACGTTGATGTACTTTTGAAATTGGAGAGCTACTTTTTACTAAAAGTACATCTCCCTTATATAATTAAGTATAATGCAGACCTGCTCAAAAACTTAGTATAATTAAAGAAGTCTTATGCCATAAATGATGATGATGAGAGCTGCTTATGTGAATGTCTATAGTGGTTTTCTCTACCAGTGTCACTGTATTAGACAACTGTTATCAAACTTAGC
Organism: Mixophyes fleayi; assembly: GCF_038048845.1. NCBI lineage: Eukaryota > Metazoa > Chordata > Amphibia > Anura > Limnodynastidae > Mixophyes > Mixophyes fleayi. The sequence goes on along the minus strand of NW_027446974.1, from coordinate 13,462 downwards.
AATAATGATGCATTAATCTGCCAATCAAGTGTGGAAGCTGGCTATGTGTATAGGCATAGTAAACACATATCATCATCATCCTCATTATCATTTATTTATATAGTGTCACTAATAGCGCAGCGCTGTACAGAGAACCCATCCACATCAGTCCCTACCCTATTGGAGCTTACAGTCTAAATTCCCTAATATAGACACACACTCACACACAGACAGAGAGGGAGAGACTAGGATCAATTTTGATAGCAGCCAATTAACCTAACAGTATGTTTTTTGGAGTGTGGGAGGAAACCACAGCACCCGGAGGAAACCCACGCAAACACAGGGAGAACATACAAACTTCACACAGATAAGGCCATTGTTGATATAAGTACTGGCTCTGCTTACCATTGTCCAGTCTAGTACATAACTGTATTAATGCTGTGAAATATTATTACTTTGAATGCCTTAAATATGCAAGAGCGCATTTGGGTAAGTTTATGCTAATAAAAGATATATGCACTTTTCTTGCCTACCCATACTATTTAATAACCACCAAAAATTAAGCAATATGTAAGCACTGCTTCCAGTTGAAATCAGTCTGTCTGTCTGTCTATCTATCTATCTATCTATCTATCTATCTATCTATCTATCTATCTATCTATCGGTCTGTCTATCTTTAAAACTGAAAGACATCCATTAAAAATACACAATGACAGCATATTTAGTGTGTAATTGATGCTAAAACACAATTCTCACTCTCCTAATATAGCTGATTTTTGACAATGAACTGCATTTTTCATGTGAAGCATTTGATGTCATAAAGATGTAAACCTCACAAAGCAATTCTGTCACTGGTCAGTTTGCTTGACAGACATCTGACTTTAAGGTACTAGCCAATGGAAACATGGTGACATGTAAATATGAAAGCACATTAGGACAAAATATGCAATAAGATAGAGGCAAAGGGTGATGGCTGCTGGGAATGTATTTCATTGATCCCAGAACACCTTTAAATCTAAGTATTAATACTACGTTGATGTACTTTTGAAATTGGAGAGCTACTTTTTACTAAAAGTACATCTCCCTTATATAATTAAGTATAATGCAGACCTGCTCAAAAACTTAGTATAATTAAAGAAGTCTTATGCCATAAATGATGATGATGAGAGCTGCTTATGTGAATGTCTATAGTGGTTTTCTCTACCAGTGTCACTGTATTAGACAACTGTTATCAAACTTAGCAATAATGATGCATTAATCTGCCAATCAAGTGTGGAAGCTGGCTATGTGTATAGGCATAGTAAACACATATCATCATCATCCTCATTATCATTTATTTATATAGTGTCACTAATAGCGCAGCGCTGTACAGAGAACCCATTCACATCAGTCCCTACCCTATTGGAGCTTACAGTCTAAATTCCCTAATATAGACACACACTCACACACAGACAGAGAGGGAGAGACTAGGATCAATTTTGATAGCAGCCAATTAACCTAACAGTATGTTTTTTGGAGTGTGGGAGGAAACCACAGCACCCGGAGGAAACCCACGCAAACACAGGGAGAACATACAAACTTCACACAGATAAGGCCATTGTTGATATAAGTACTGGCTCTGCTTACCATTGTCCAGTCTAGTACATAACTGTATTAATGCTGTGAAATATTATTACTTTGAATGCCTTAAATATGCAAGAGCGCATTTGGGTAAGTTTATGCTAATAAAAGATATATGCACTTTTCTTGCCTACCCATACTATTTAATAACCACCAAAAATTAAGCAATATGTAAGCACTGCTTCCAGTTGAAATCAGTCTGTCTGTCTGTCTATCTATCTATCTATCTATCTATCTATCTATCTATCGGTCTGTCTATCTTTAAAACTGAAAGACATCCATTAAAAATACACAATGACAGCATATTTAGTGTGTAATTGATGCTAAAACACAATTCTCACTCTCCTAATATAGCTGATTTTTGACAATGAACTGCATTTTTCATGTGAAGCATTTGATGTCATAAAGATGTAAACCTCACAAAGCAATTCTGTCACTGGTCAGTTTGCTTGACAGACATCTGACTTTAAGGTACTAGCCAATGGAAACATGGTGACATGTAAATATGAAAGCACATTAGGACAAAATATGCAATAAGATAGAGGCAAAGGGTGATGGCTGCTGGGAATGTATTTCATTGATCCCAGAACACCTTTAAATCTAAGTATTAATACTACGTTGATGTACTTTTGAAATTGGAGAGCTACTTTTTACTAAAAGTACATCTCCCTTATATAATTAAGTATAATGCAGACCTGCTCAAAAACTTAGTATAATTAAAGAAGTCTTATGCCATAAATGATGATGATGAGAGCTGCTTATGTGAATGTCTATAGTGGTTTTCTCTACCAGTGTCACTGTATTAGACAACTGTTATCAAACTTAGCAATAATGATGCATTAATCTGCCAATCAAGTGTGGAAGCTGGCTATGTGTATAGGCATAGTAAACACATATCATCATCATCCTCATTATCATTTATTTATATAGTGTCACTAATAGCGCAGCGCTGTACAGAGAACCCATTCACATCAGTCCCTACCCTATTGGAGCTTACAGTCTAAATTCCCTAATATAGACACACACTCACACACAGACAGAGAGGGAGAGACTAGGATCAATTTTGATAGCAGCCAATTAACCTAACAGTATGTTTTTTGGAGTGTGGGAGGAAACCACAGCACCCGGAGGAAACCCACGCAAACACAGGGAGAACATACAAACTTCACACAGATAAGGCCATTGTTGATATAAGTACTGGCTCTGCTTACCATTGTCCAGTCTAGTACATAACTGTATTAATGCTGTGAAATATTATTACTTTGAATGCCTTAAATATGCAAGAGCGCATTTGGGTAAGTTTATGCTAATAAAAGATATATGCACTTTTCTTGCCTACCCATACTATTTAATAACCACCAAAAATTAAGCAATATGTAAGCACTGCTTCCAGTTGAAATCAGTCTGTCTGTCTGTCTGTCTATCTATCTATCTATCTATCTATCTATCTATCTATCTATCTATCTATCTATCTATCTATCGGTCTGTCTATCTTTAAAACTGAAAGACATCCATTAAAAATACACAATGACAGCATATTTAGTGTGTAATTGATGCTAAAACACAATTCTCACTCTCCTAATATAGCTGATTTTTGACAATGAACTGCATTTTTCATGTGAAGCATTTGATGTCATAAAGATGTAAACCTCACAAAGCAATTCTGTCACTGGTCAGTTTGCTTGACAGACATCTGACTTTAAGGTACTAGCCAATGGAAACATGGTGACATGTAAATATGAAAGCACATTAGGACAAAATATGCAATAAGATAGAGGCAAAGGGTGATGGCTGCTGGGAATGTATTTCATTGATCCCAGAACACCTTTAAATCTAAGTATTAATACTACGTTGATGTACTTTTGAAATTGGAGAGCTACTTTTTACTAAAAGTACATCTCCCTTATATAATTAAGTATAATGCAGACCTGCTCAAAAACTTAGTATAATTAAAGAAGTCTTATGCCATAAATGATGATGATGAGAGCTGCTTATGTGAATGTCTATAGTGGTTTTCTCTACCAGTGTCACTGTATTAGACAACTGTTATCAAACTTAGCAATAATGATGCATTAATCTGCCAATCAAGTGTGGAAGCTGGCTATGTGTATAGGCATAGTAAACACATATCATCATCATCCTCATTATCATTTATTTATATAGTGTCACTAATAGCGCAGCGCTGTACAGAGAACCCATTCACATCAGTCCCTACCCTATTGGAGCTTACAGTCTAAATTCCCTAATATAGACACACACTCACACACAGACAGAGAGGGAGAGACTAGGATCAATTTTGATAGCAGCCAATTAACCTAACAGTATGTTTTTTGGAGTGTGGGAGGAAACCACAGCACCCGGAGGAAACCCACGCAAACACAGGGAGAACATACAAACTTCACACAGATAAGGCCATTGTTGATATAAGTACTGGCTCTGCTTACCATTGTCCAGTCTAGTACATAACTGTATTAATGCTGTGAAATATTATTACTTTGAATGCCTTAAATATGCAAGAGCGCATTTGGGTAAGTTTATGCTAATAAAAGATATATGCACTTTTCTTGCCTACCCATACTATTTAATAACCACCAAAAATTAAGCAATATGTAAGCACTGCTTCCAGTTGAAATCAGTCTGTCTGTCTGTCTGTCTATCTATCTATCTATCTATCTATCTATCTATCTATCTATCTATCTATCTATCTATCGGTCTGTCTATCTTTAAAACTGAAAGACATCCATTAAAAATACACAATGACAGCATATTTAGTGTGTAATTGATGCTAAAACACAATTCTCACTCTCCTAATATAGCTGATTTTTGACAATGAACTGCATTTTTCATGTGAAGCATTTGATGTCATAAAGATGTAAACCTCACAAAGCAATTTTGTCACTGGTCAGTTTGCTTGACAGACATCTGACTTTAAGGTACTAGCCAATGGAAACATGGTGACATGTAAATATGAAAGCACATTAGGACAAAATATGCAATAAGATAGAGGCAAAGGGTGATGGCTGCTGGGAATGTATTTCATTGATCCCAGAACACCTTTAAATCTAAGTATTAATACTACGTTGATGTACTTTTGAAATTGGAGAGCTACTTTTTACTAAAAGTACATCTCCCTTATATAATTAAGTATAATGCAGACCTGCTCAAAAACTTAGTATAATTAAAGAAGTCTTATGCCATAAATGATGATGATGAGAGCTGCTTATGTGAATGTCTATAGTGGTTTTCTCTACCAGTGTCACTGTATTAGACAACTGTTATCAAACTTAGCAATAATGATGCATTAATCTGCCAATCAAGTGTGGAAGCTGGCTATGTGTATAGGCATAGTAAACACATATCATCATCATCCTCATTATCATTTATTTATATAGTGTCACTAATAGCGCAGCGCTGTACAGAGAACCCATTCACATCAGTCCCTACCCTATTGGAGCTTACAGTCTAAATTCCCTAATATAGACACACACTCACACACAGACAGAGAGGGAGAGACTAGGATCAATTTTGATAGCAGCCAATTAACCTAACAGTATGTTTTTTGGAGTGTGGGAGGAAACCACAGCACCCGGAGGAAACCCACGCAAACACAGGGAGAACATACAAACTTCACACAGATAAGGCCATTGTTGATATAAGTACTGGCTCTGCTTACCATTGTCCAGTCTAGTACATAACTGTATTAATGCTGTGAAATATTATTACTTTGAATGCCTTAAATATGCAAGAGCGCATTTGGGTAAGTTTATGCTAATAAAAGATATATGCACTTTTCTTGCCTACCCATACTATTTAATAACCACCAAAAATTAAGCAATATGTAAGCACTGCTTCCAGTTGAAATCAGTCTGTCTGTCTGTCTATCTATCTATCTATCTATCTATCTATCTATCTATCTATCGGTCTGTCTATCTTTAAAACTGAAAGACATCCATTAAAAATACACAATGACAGCATATTTAGTGTGTAATTGATGCTAAAACACAATTCTCACTCTCCTAATATAGCTGATTTTTGACAATGAACTGCATTTTTCATGTGAAGCATTTGATGTCATAAAGATGTAAACCTCACAAAGCAATTCTGTCACTGGTCAGTTTGCTTGACAGACATCTGACTTTAAGGTACTAGCCAATGGAAACATGGTGACATGTAAATATGAAAGCACATTAGGACAAAATATGCAATAAGATAGAGGCAAAGGGTGATGGCTGCTGGGAATGTATTTCATTGATCCCAGAACACCTTTAAATCTAAGTATTAATACTACGTTGATGTACTTTTGAAATTGGAGAGCTACTTTTTACTAAAAGTACATCTCCCTTATATAATTAAGTATAATGCAGACCTGCTCAAAAACTTAGTATAATTAAAGAAGTCTTATGCCATAAATGATGATGATGAGAGCTGCTTATGTGAATGTCTATAGTGGTTTTCTCTACCAGTGTCACTGTATTAGACAACTGTTATCAAACTTAGCAATAATGATGCATTAATCTGCCAATCAAGTGTGGAAGCTGGCTATGTGTATAGGCATAGTAAACACATATCATCATCATCCTCATTATCATTTATTTATATAGTGTCACTAATAGCGCAGCGCTGTACAGAGAACCCATTCACATCAGTCCCTACCCTATTGGAGCTTACAGTCTAAATTCCCTAATATAGACACACACTCACACACAGACAGAGAGGGAGAGACTAGGATCAATTTTGATAGCAGCCAATTAACCTAACAGTATGTTTTTTGGAGTGTGGGAGGAAACCACAGCACCCGGAGGAAACCCACGCAAACACAGGGAGAACATACAAACTTCACACAGATAAGGCCATTGTTGATATAAGTACTGGCTCTGCTTACCATTGTCCAGTCTAGTACATAACTGTATTAATGCTGTGAAATATTATTACTTTGAATGCCTTAAATATGCAAGAGCGCATTTGGGTAAGTTTATGCTAATAAAAGATATATGCACTTTTCTTGCCTACCCATACTATTTAATAACCACCAAAAATTAAGCAATATGTAAGCACTGCTTCCAGTTGAAATCAGTCTGTCTGTCTGTCTATCTATCTATCTATCTATCTATCTATCTATCTATCTATCTATCTATCTATCGGTCTGTCTATCTTTAAAACTGAAAGACATCCATTAAAAATACACAATGACAGCATATTTAGTGTGTAATTGATGCTAAAACACAATTCTCACTCTCCTAATATAGCTGATTTTTGACAATGAACTGCATTTTTCATGTGAAGCATTTGATGTCATAAAGATGTAAACCTCACAAAGCAATTCTGTCACTGGTCAGTTTGCTTGACAGACATCTGACTTTAAGGTACTAGCCAATGGAAACATGGTGACATGTAAATATGAAAGCACATTAGGACAAAATATGCAATAAGATAGAGGCAAAGGGTGATGGCTGCTGGGAATGTATTTCATTGATCCCAGAACACCTTTAAATCTAAGTATTAATACTACGTTGATGTACTTTTGAAATTGGAGAGCTACTTTTTACTAAAAGTACATCTCCCTTATATAATTAAGTATAATGCAGACCTGCTCAAAAACTTAGTATAATTAAAGAAGTCTTATGCCATAAATGATGATGATGAGAGCTGCTTATGTGAATGTCTATAGTGGTTTTCTCTACCAGTGTCACTGTATTAGACAACTGTTATCAAACTTAGCAATAATGATGCATTAATCTGCCAATCAAGTGTGGAAGCTGGCTATGTGTATAGGCATAGTAAACACATATCATCATCATCCTCATTATCATTTATTTATATAGTGTCACTAATAGCGCAGCGCTGTACAGAGAACCCATTCACATCAGTCCCTACCCTATTGGAGCTTACAGTCTAAATTCCCTAATATAGACACACACTCACACACAGACAGAGAGGGAGAGACTAGGATCAATTTTGATAGCAGCCAATTAACCTAACAGTATGTTTTTTGGAGTGTGGGAGGAAACCACAGCACCCGGAGGAAACCCACGCAAACACAGGGAGAACATACAAACTTCACACAGATAAGGCCATTGTTGATATAAGTACTGGCTCTGCTTACCATTGTCCAGTCTAGTACATAACTGTATTAATGCTGTGAAATATTATTACTTTGAATGCCTTAAATATGCAAGAGCGCATTTGGGTAAGTTTATGCTAATAAAAGATATATGCACTTTTCTTGCCTACCCATACTATTTAATAACCACCAAAAATTAAGCAATATGTAAGCACTGCTTCCAGTTGAAATCAGTCTGTCTGTCTGTCTATCTATCTATCTATCTATCTATCTATCTATCTATCTATCGGTCTGTCTATCTTTAAAACTGAAAGACATCCATTAAAAATACACAATGACAGCATATTTAGTGTGTAATTGATGCTAAAACACAATTCTCACTCTCCTAATATAGCTGATTTTTGACAATGAACTGCATTTTTCATGTGAAGCATTTGATGTCATAAAGATGTAAACCTCACAAAGCAATTCTGTCACTGGTCAGTTTGCTTGACAGACATCTGACTTTAAGGTACTAGCCAATGGAAACATGGTGACATGTAAATATGAAAGCACATTAGGACAAAATATGCAATAAGATAGAGGCAAAGGGTGATGGCTGCTGGGAATGTATTTCATTGATCCCAGAACACCTTTAAATCTAAGTATTAATACTACGTTGATGTACTTTTGAAATTGGAGAGCTACTTTTTACTAAAAGTACATCTCCCTTATATAATTAAGTATAATGCAGACCTGCTCAAAAACTTAGTATAATTAAAGAAGTCTTATGCCATAAATGATGATGATGAGAGCTGCTTATGTGAATGTCTATAGTGGTTTTCTCTACCAGTGTCACTGTATTAGACAACTGTTATCAAACTTAGCAATAATGATGCATTAATCTGCCAATCAAGTGTGGAAGCTGGCTATGTGTATAGGCATAGTAAACACATATCATCATCATCCTCATTATCATTTATTTATATAGTGTCACTAATAGCGCAGCGCTGTACAGAGAACCCATTCACATCAGTCCCTACCCTATTGGAGCTTACAGTCTAAATTCCCTAATATAGACACACACTCACACACAGACAGAGAGGGAGAGACTAGGATCAATTTTGATAGCAGCCAATTAACCTAACAGTATGTTTTTTGGAGTGTGGGAGGAAACCACAGCACCCGGAGGAAACCCACGCAAACACAGGGAGAACATACAAACTTCACACAGATAAGGCCATTGTTGATATAAGTACTGGCTCTGCTTACCATTGTCCAGTCTAGTACATAACTGTATTAATGCTGTGAAATATTATTACTTTGAATGCCTTAAATATGCAAGAGCGCATTTGGGTAAGTTTATGCTAATAAAAGATATATGCACTTTTCTTGCCTACCCATACTATTTAATAACCACCAAAAATTAAGCAATATGTAAGCACTGCTTCCAGTTGAAATCAGTCTGTCTGTCTGTCTGTCTATCTATCTATCTATCTATCTATCTATCTATCTATCTATCTATCTATCTATCTATCGGTCTGTCTATCTTTAAAACTGAAAGACATCCATTAAAAATACACAATGACAGCATATTTAGTGTGTAATTGATGCTAAAACACAATTCTCACTCTCCTAATATAGCTGATTTTTGACAATGAACTGCATTTTTCATGTGAAGCATTTGATGTCATAAAGATGTAAACCTCACAAAGCAATTCTGTCACTGGTCAGTTTGCTTGACAGACATCTGACTTTAAGGTACTAGCCAATGGAAACATGGTGACATGTAAATATGAAAGCACATTAGGACAAAATATGCAATAAGATAGAGGCAAAGGGTGATGGCTGCTGGGAATGTATTTCATTGATCCCAGAACACCTTTAAATCTAAGTATTAATACTACGTTGATGTACTTTTGAAATTGGAGAGCTACTTTTTACTAAAAGTACATCTCCCTTATATAATTAAGTATAATGCAGACCTGCTCAAAAACTTAGTATAATTAAAGAAGTCTTATGCCATAAATGATGATGATGAGAGCTGCTTATGTGAATGTCTATAGTGGTTTTCTCTACCAGTGTCACTGTATTAGACAACTGTTATCAAACTTAGCAATAATGATGCATTAATCTGCCAATCAAGTGTGGAAGCTGGCTATGTGTATAGGCATAGTAAACACATATCATCATCATCCTCATTATCATTTATTTATATAGTGTCACTAATAGCGCAGCGCTGTACAGAGAACCCATTCACATCAGTCCCTACCCTATTGGAGCTTACAGTCTAAATTCCCTAATATAGACACACACTCACACACAGACAGAGAGGGAGAGACTAGGATCAATTTTGATAGCAGCCAATTAACCTAACAGTATGTTTTTTGGAGTGTGGGAGGAAACCACAGCACCCGGAGGAAACCCACGCAAACACAGGGAGAACATACAAACTTCACACAGATAAGGCCATTGTTGATATAAGTACTGGCTCTGCTTACCATTGTCCAGTCTAGTACATAACTGTATTAATGCTGTGAAATATTATTACTTTGAATGCCTTAAATATGCAAGAGCGCATTTGGGTAAGTTTATGCTAATAAAAGATATATGCACTTTTCTTGCCTACCCATACTATTTAATAACCACCAAAAATTAAGCAATATGTAAGCACTGCTTCCAGTTGAAATCAGTCTGTCTGTCTGTCTGTCTATCTATCTATCTATCTATCTATCTATCTATCTATCTATCTATCTATCTATCTATCGGTCTGTCTATCTTTAAAACTGAAAGACATCCATTAAAAATACACAATGACAGCATATTTAGTGTGTAATTGATGCTAAAACACAATTCTCACTCTCCTAATATAGCTGATTTTTGACAATGAACTGCATTTTTCATGTGAAGCATTTGATGTCATAAAGATGTAAACCTCACAAAGCAATTCTGTCACTGGTCAGTTTGCTTGACAGACATCTGACTTTAAGGTACTAGCCAATGGAAACATGGTGACATGTAAATATGAAAGCACATTAGGACAAAATATGCAATAAGATAGAGGCAAAGGGTGATGGCTGCTGGGAATGTATTTCATTGATCCCAGAACACCTTTAAATCTAAGTATTAATACTACGTTGATGTACTTTTGAAATTGGAGAGCTACTTTTTACTAAAAGTACATCTCCCTTATATAATTAAGTATAATGCAGACCTGCTCAAAAACTTAGTATAATTAAAGAAGTCTTATGCCATAAATGATGATGATGAGAGCTGCTTATGTGAATGTCTATAGTGGTTTTCTCTACCAGTGTCACTGTATTAGACAACTGTTATCAAACTTAGCAATAATGATGCATTAATCTGCCAATCAAGTGTGGAAGCTGGCTATGTGTATAGGCATAGTAAACACATATCATCATCATCCTCATTATCATTTATTTATATAGTGTCACTAATAGCGCAGCGCTGTACAGAGAACCCATCCACATCAGTCCCTACCCTATTGGAGCTTACAGTCTAAATTCCCTAATATAGACACACACTCACACACAGACAGAGAGGGAGAGACTAGGATCAATTTTGATAGCAGCCAATTAACCTAACAGTATGTTTTTTGGAGTGTGGGAGGAAACCACAGCACCCGGAGGAAACCCACGCAAACACAGGGAGAACATACAAACTTCACACAGATAAGGCCATTGTTGATATAAGTACTGGCTCTGCTTACCATTGTCCAGTCTAGTACATAACTGTATTAATGCTGTGAAATATTATTACTTTGAATGCCTTAAATATGCAAGAGCGCATTTGGGTAAGTTTATGCTAATAAAAGATATATGCACTTTTCTTGCCTACCCATACTATTTAATAACCACCAAAAATTAAGCAATATGTAAGCACTGCTTCCAGTTGAAATCAGTCTGTCTGTCTGTCTATCTATCTATCTATCTATCTATCTATCTATCTATCTATCTATCTATCTATCGGTCTGTCTATCTTTAAAACTGAAAGACATCCATTAAAAATACACAATGACAGCATATTTAGTGTGTAATTGATGCTAAAACACAATTCTCACTCTCCTAATATAGCTGATTTTTGACAATGAACTGCATTTTTCATGTGAAGCATTTGATGTCATAAAGATGTAAACCTCACAAAGCAATTCTGTCACTGGTCAGTTTGCTTGACAGACATCTGACTTTAAGGTACTAGCCAATGGAAACATGGTGACATGTAAATATGAAAGCACATTAGGACAAAATATGCAATAAGATAGAGGCAAAGGGTGATGGCTGCTGGGAATGTATTTCATTGATCCCAGAACACCTTTAAATCTAAGTATTAATACTACGTTGATGTACTTTTGAAATTGGAGAGCTACTTTTTACTAAAAGTACATCTCCCTTATATAATTAAGTATAATGCAGACCTGCTCAAAAACTTAGTATAATTAAAGAAGTCTTATGCCATAAATGATGATGATGAGAGCTGCTTATGTGAATGTCTATAGTGGTTTTCTCTACCAGTGTCACTGTATTAGACAACTGTTATCAAACTTAGCAATAATGATGCATTAATCTGCCAATCAAGTGTGGAAGCTGGCTATGTGTATAGGCATAGTAAACACATATCATCATCATCCTCATTATCATTTATTTATATAGTGTCACTAATAGCGCAGCGCTGTACAGAGAACCCATTCACATCAGTCCCTACCCTATTGGAGCTTACAGTCTAAATTCCCTAATATAGACACACACTCACACACAGACAGAGAGGGAGAGACTAGGATCAATTTTGATAGCAGCCAATTAACCTAACAGTATGTTTTTTGGAGTGTGGGAGGAAACCACAGCACCCGGAGGAAACCCACGCAAACACAGGGAGAACATACAAACTTCACACAGATAAGGCCATTGTTGATATAAGTACTGGCTCTGCTTACCATTGTCCAGTCTAGTACATAACTGTATTAATGCTGTGAAATATTATTACTTTGAATGCCTTAAATATGCAAGAGCGCATTTGGGTAAGTTTATGCTAATAAAAGATATATGCACTTTTCTTGCCTACCCATACTATTTAATAACCACCAAAAATTAAGCAATATGTAAGCACTGCTTCCAGTTGAAATCAGTCTGTCTGTCTGTCTATCTATCTATCTATCTATCTATCTATCTATCTATCGGTCTGTCTATCTTTAAAACTGAAAGACATCCATTAAAAATACACAATGACAGCATATTTAGTGTGTAATTGATGCTAAAACACAATTCTCACTCTCCTAATATAGCTGATTTTTGACAATGAACTGCATTTTTCATGTGAAGCATTTGATGTCATAAAGATGTAAACCTCACAAAGCAATTCTGTCACTGGTCAGTTTGCTTGACAGACATCTGACTTTAAGGTACTAGCCAATGGAAACATGGTGACATGTAAATATGAAAGCACATTAGGACAAAATATGCAATAAGATAGAGGCAAAGGGTGATGGCTGCTGGGAATGTATTTCATTGATCCCAGAACACCTTTAAATCTAAGTATTAATACTACGTTGATGTACTTTTGAAATTGGAGAGCTACTTTTTACTAAAAGTACATCTCCCTTATATAATTAAGTATAATGCAGACCTGCTCAAAAACTTAGTATAATTAAAGAAGTCTTATGCCATAAATGATGATGATGAGAGCTGCTTATGTGAATGTCTATAGTGGTTTTCTCTACCAGTGTCACTGTATTAGACAACTGTTATCAAACTTAGCAATAATGATGCATTAATCTGCCAATCAAGTGTGGAAGCTGGCTATGTGTAA
>NW_027446973.1:0-40341 GCF_038048845.1 Mixophyes fleayi | reverse complement strand
TTATTGCCGTCCAAAAACAACGCTTTTTTGCATTCCTGTCTCACTTTCTCTTAGAAACAATGATTTACATCAATCCTTTTACATAATTCTTGTTACTCATGACATTTCTAACATTGCCCACAATTATCAACTTTCTAAGTCTTTCTGAGCAGGAGAAATCGCAAAACATAGTCATTTCTTCATTGCCGTCCAAAAACAACGCTTTTTTGCATTCCTGTCTCACTTTCTCTTAGAAACAATGATTTACATCAATCCTTTTACATAATTCTTGTTTCTCATGACATTTCTAACATTGCCCACAATTATCAACTTTCTAAGTCTTTCTGAGCAGGAGAAATCGCAAAACATAGTCATTTCTTCATTGCCGTCCAAAAACAACGCTTTTTTGCATTCCTGTCTCACTTTCTCTTAGAAACAATGATTTACATCAATCCTTTTACATAATTCTTGTTTCTCATGACATTTCTAACATTGCCCACAATTATCAACTTTCTAAGTCTTTCTGAGCACGAGAAATCGCGAAATATAGTCATTTCTTCATTGCCGTCCAAAAACAACGCTTTTTGCATTTCTGTCTCACTTTCTCTTGTAAACAATGATTTACATCAATCCTTTTACATAATTCTTGTTTCTCATGACATTTCTAACATTGCCCACAATTATCAACTTTCTAAGTCTTTCTGAGCACGAGAAATCGCGAAATATAGTCATTTCTTCATTGCCGTCCAAAAACAACGCTTTTTTGCATTCCTGTCTCACTTTCTCTTAGAAACAATGATTTACATCAATCCTTTTACATAATTCTTGTTTCTCATGACATTTCTAACATTGCCCACAATTATCAACTTTCTAAGTCTTTCTGAGCAGGAGAAATCGCAAAACATAGTCATTTCTTCATTGCCGTCCAAAAACAACGCTTTTTTGCATTCCTGTCTCACTTTCTCTTAGAAACAATGATTTACATCAATCCTTTTACATAATTCTTGTTTCTCATGACATTTCTAACATTGCCCACAATTATCAACTTTCTAAGTCTTTCTGAGCACGAGAAATCGCGAAATATAGTCATTTCTTCATTGCCGTCCAAAAACAACGCTTTTTTGCATTTCTGTCTCACTTTCTCTTGTAAACAATGATTTACATCAATCCTTTTACATAATTCTTGTTTCTCATGACATTTCTAACATTGCCCACAATTATCAACTTTCTAAGTCTTTCTGAGCAGGAGAAATCACAAATCATAGTCATTTCTTCATTGCCGTCCAAAAACAATGCTTTTTTGCATTCCTGTCTCACTTTCTCTTAGAAACAATGATTTACATCAATCCTTTTACATAATTCTTGTTTCTCATGACATTTCTAACATTGCCCACAATTATCAACTTTCTAAGTCTTTCTGAGCAGGAGAAATCGCAAAACATAGTAATTTCTTCATTGCCGTCCAAAAACAACGCTTTTTTGCATTCCTGTCTCACTTTCTCTTAGAAACAATGATTTACATCAATCCTTTTACATAATTCTTGTTTCTCATGACATTTCTAACATTGCCCACAATTATCAACTTTCTAAGTCTTTCTGAGCAGGAGAAATTGCAAAACATAGTCATTTCTTCATTGCCGTACAAAAACAACGCTTTTTTGCATTCCTGTCTCACTTTCTCTTAGAAACAATGATTTACATCAATCCTTTTACATAATTCTTGTTTCTCATGACATTTCTAATATTGCCCACAATTATCAACTTTCTAAGTCTTTCTGAGCAGGAGAAATCGCAAAACATAGTCATTTCTTCATTGCCGTCCAAAAACAACGCTTTTTTGCATTCCTGTCTCACTTTCTCTTAGAAACAATGATTTACATCAATCCTTTTACATAATTCTTGTTTCTCATGACATTTCTAACATAGCCCACAATTATCAACTTTCTAAGTCTTTCTGAGCAGGAGAAATCGCAAAACATAGTCATTTCTTCATTGCCGTCCAAAAACAACGCTTTTTTGCATTCCTGTCTCACTTTCTCTTAGAAACAATGATTTACATCAATCCTTTTACATAATTCTTGTTTCTCATGACATTTCTAACATTGCCCACAATTATCAACTTTCTAAGTCTTTCTGAGCAGGAGAAATTGCAAAACATAGTCATTTCTTCATTGCCGTCCAAAAACAACGCTTTTTTGCATTCCTGTCTCACTTTCTCTTAGAAACAATGATTTACATCAATCCTTTTACATAATTCTTGTTTCTCATGACATTTCTAATATTGCCCACAATTATCAACTTTCTAAGTCTTTCTGAGCAGGAGAAATCGCAAAACATAGTCATTTCTTCATTGCCGTCCAAAAACAACGCTTTTTTGCATTCCTGTCTCACTTTCTCTTAGAAACAATGATTTACATCAATCCTTTTACATAACTTTTGTTTCTCATGACATTTCTAACATTGCCCACAATTATCAACTTTCTAAGTCTTTCTGAGCAGGAGAAATCGCAAAGCATAGTCATTTCTTCATTGCCGTCCAAAAACAACGCTTTTTTGCATTCCTGTCTCACTTTCTCTTAGAAACAATGATTTACATCAATCCTTTTACATAATTCTTGTTTCTCATGACATTTCTAACATTGCCCACAATTATCAACTTTCTAAGTCTTTCTGAGCACGAGAAATCGCGAAATATAGTCATTTCTTCATTGCCGTCCAAAAACAACGCTTTTTTGCATTTCTATCTCACTTTCTCTTGTAAACAATGATTTACATCAATCCTTTTACATAATTCTTGTTTCTCATGACATTTCTAATATTGCCCAGAATTATCAACTTTCTAAGTCTTTCTGAGCAGGAGAAATCGCAAAACATAGTCATTTCTTCATTGCCGTCCAAAAACAACGCTTTTTTGCATTCCTGTCTCACTTTCTCTTAGAAACATTGATTTACATCAATCCTTTTACATAATTCTTGTTTCTCATGACATTTCTAACATTGCCCACAATTATCAACTTTCTAAGTCTTTCTGAGCAGGAGAAATCGCAAAACATAGTCATTTCTTCATTGCCGTCCAAAAACAACGCTTTTTTGCATTCCTGTCTCACTTTCTCTTAGAAACAATGATTTACATCAATCCTTTTACATAATTCTTGTTTCTCATGACATTTCTAACATTGCCCACAATTATCAACTTTCTAAGTCTTTCTGAGCACGAGAAATCGCGAAATATAGTCATTTCTTCATTGCCGTCCAAAAACAACGCTTTTTTGCATTTCTATCTCACTTTCTCTTGTAAACAATGATTTACATCAATCCTTTTACATAATTCTTGTTTCTCATGACATTTCTAACATTGCCCACAATTATCAACTTTCTAAGTCTTTCTGAGCAGGAGAAATCGCAAAACATAGTCATTTCTTCATTGCCGTCCAAAAACAACGCTTTTTTGCATTCCTGTCTCACTTTCTCTTAGAAACAATGATTTACATCAATCCTTTTACATAATTCTTGTTTCTCATGACATTTCTAACATTGCCCACAATTATCAACTTTCTAAGTCTTTCTGAGCATGAGAAATCGCGAAATATAGTCATTTCTTCATTGCCGTCCAAAAACAACGCTTTTTTGCATTTCTATCTCACTTTCTCTTGTAAACAATGATTTACATCAATCCTTTTACATAATTCTTGTTTCTCATGACATTTCTAATATTGCCCAGAATTATCAACTTTCTAAGTCTTTCTGAGCAGGAGAAATCGCAAAACATAGTCATTTCTTCATTGCCGTCCAAAAACAACGCTTTTTTGCATTCCTGTCTCACTTTCTCTTAGAAACATTGATTTACATCAATCCTTTTACATAATTCTTGTTTCTCATGACATTTCTAACATTGCCCACAATTATCAACTTTCTAAGTCTTTCTGAGCAGGAGAAATCGCAAAACATAGTCATTTCTTCATTGCCGTCCAAAAACAACGCTTTTTTGCATTCCTGTCTCACTTTCTCTTAGAAACAATGATTTACATCAATCCTTTTACATAATTCTTGTTTCTCATGACATTTCTAACATTGCCCACAATTATCAACTTTCTAAGTCTTTCTGAGCACGAGAAATTGCAAAACATAGTCATTTCTTCATTGCCGTCCAAAAACAATGCTTTTTTGCATTCCTGTCTTACTTTCTCTTAGAAACAATGATTTACATCAATCCTTTTACATAATTCTTGTTTCTCATGACATTTCTAATATTGCCCACAATTATCAACTTTCTAAGTCTTTCTGAGCAGGAGAAATCGCAAAACATAGTCATTTCTTCATTGCCGTCCAAAAACAACGCTTTTTTGCATTCCTGTCTCACTTTCTATTAGATAAATGATTTACAGCAATCCTTTTACATAATTCTTGTTTCTCATGACATTTCTAACATTGCCCACAATTATCAACTTTCTAAGTCTTTCTGAGCAGGAGAAATCGCAAAACATAGTCATTTCTTCATTGCCGTCCAAAAACAACGCTTTTTTGCATTCCTGTCTCACTTTCTCCTAGAAACAATGATTTACATCAATCCTTTTACATAATTCTTTTTTCTCATGACATTTCTAACATTACCCACAATTATCAACTTTCTAAGTCTTTCTGAGCACGAGAAATTGCAAAACATAGTCATTTCTTCATTGCCGTCCAAAAACAACGCTTTTTTGCATTCCTGTCTCACTTTCTCTTAGAAACAATGATTTACATCAGTCCTTTTACATAATTCTTGTTTCTCATGACATTTCTAACATTGCCCACAATTATCAACTTTCTAAGTCTTTCTGAGCAGGAGAAATCGCAAAACATAGTCATTTCTTCATTGCCGTCCAAAAACAACGCTTTTTTGCATTCCTGTCTCACTTTCTCTTAGAAACAATGATTTACATCAATCCTTTTACATAATTCTTGTTTCTCATGACATTTCTAACATTGCCCACAATTATCAACTTTCTAAGTCTTTCTGAGCACGAGAAATTGCGAAATATAGTCATTTCTTCATTGCCGTCCAAAAACAACGCTTTTTTGCATTTCTGTCTCACTTTCTCTTGTAAACAATGATTTACATCAATCCTTTTACATAATTCTTGTTTCTCATGACATTTCTAACATTGCCCACAATTATCAACTTTCTAAGTCTTTCTGAGCAGGAGAAATCGCAAAACATAGTCATTTCTTCATTGCCGTCCAAAAACAACGCTTTTTTGCATTCCTGTCTCACTTTCTCTTAGAAACAATGATTTACATCAATCCTTTTACATAATTCTTGTTTCTCATGACATTTCTAATATTGCCCACAATTATCAACTTTCTAAGTCTTTCTGAGCAGGAGAAATCGCAAAATATAGTCATTTCTTCATTGCCGTCCAAAAACAACGCTTTTTTGCATTCCTGTCTCACTTTCTCTTAAAAACAATGATTTACATCAATCCTTTTACATAATTCTTGTTACTCATGACATTTCTAACATTGCCCACAATTATCAACTTTCTAAGTCTTTCTGAGCAGGAGAAATCGCAAAACATAGTCATTTCTTCATTGCCGTCCAAAAACAACGCTTTTTTGCATTCCTGTCTCACTTTCTCTTAGAAACAATGATTTACATCAATCCTTTTACATAATTCTTGTTTCTCATGACATTTCTAACATTGCCCACAATTATCAACTTTCTAAGTCTTTCTGAGCACGAGAAATCGCGAAATATAGTCATTTCTTCATTGCCGTCCAAAAACAACGCTTTTTTGCATTCCTGTCTCACTTTCTCTTGTAAACAATGATTTACCTCAATACTTTTACATAATTCTTGTTTCTCATGACATTTCTAACATTGCCCACAATTATCAACTTTCTAAGTCTTTCTGAGCACGAGAAATTGCAAAACATAGTCATTTCTTCATTGCCGTCCAAAAACAACGTTTTTTGCATTCCTGTCTCACTTTCTCTTAGAAACAATGATTTACATCAATCCTTTTACATAATTCTTGTTTCTCATGACATTTCTAATATTGCCCACAATTATCAACTTTCTAAGTCTTTCTGAGCAGGAGAAATCGCAAAACATAGTCATTTCTTCATTGCCGTCCAAAAACAATGCTTTTTTGCATTCCTGTCTCACTTTCTCTTAGAAACAATGATTTACATCAATCCTTTTACATAATTCTTGTTTCTCATGACATTTCTAACATTGCCCACAATTATCAACTTTCTAAGTCTTTCTGAGCAGGAGAAATTGCAAAACATAGTCATTTCTTCATTGCCGTCCAAAAACAACGCTTTTTTGCATTCCTGTCTCACTTTCTCTTGTAAACAATGATTTACATCAATCCTTTTACATAATTCTTGTTTCTCATGACATTTCTAACATTGCCCACAATTATCAACTTTCTAAGTCTTTCTGAGCAGGAGAAATTGCAAAACATAGTCATTTCTTCATTGCCGTCCAAAAACAACGCTTTTTTGCATTCCTGTCTCACTTTCTCTTAGAAACAATGATTTACATCAATCCTTTTACATAATTCTTGTTTCTCATGACATTTCTAATATTGCCCACAATTATCAACTTTCTAAGTCTTTCTGAGCAGGAGAAATCGCAAAACATAGTCATTTCTTCATTGCCGTCCAAAAACAACGCTTTTTTGCATTCCTGTCTCACTTTCTCTTAGAAACAATGATTTACATCAATCCTTTTACATAATTCTTGTTTCTCATGACATTTCTAACATTGCCCACAATTATCAACTTTCTAAGTCTTTCTGAGCAGGAGAAATCGCAAAACATAGTCATTTCTTCATTGCCGTCCAAAAACAACGCTTTTTTGCATTCCTGTCTCACTTTCTCTTAGAAACAATGATTTACATCAATCCTTTTACATAATTCTTGTTTCTGATGACATTTCTAACATTGCCCACAATTATCAACTTTCTAAGTCTTTCTGAGCAGGAGAAATTGCAAAACATAGTCATTTCTTCATTGCCGTACAAAAACAACGCTTTTTTGCATTCCTGTCTCACTTTCTCTTGTAAACAATGATTTACCTCAATACTTTTACATAATTCTTGTTTCTCATGACATTTCTAACATTGCCCACAATTATCAACTTTCTAAGTCTTTCTGAGCACGAGAAATTGCAAAACATAGTCATTTCTTCATTGCCGTCCAAAAACAACGTTTTTTGCATTCCTGTCTCACTTTCTCTTAGAAACAATGATTTACATCAATCCTTTTACATAATTCTTGTTTCTCATGACATTTCTAATATTGCCCACAATTATCAACTTTCTAAGTCTTTCTGAGCAGGAGAAATCGCAAAACATAGTTATTTCTTCATTGCCGTCCAAAAACAACGCTTTTTTGCATTCCTGTCTCACTTTCTCTTAGAAACAATGATTTACATCAATCCTTTTACATAATTCTTGTTTCTCATGACATTTCTAACATTGCCCACAATTATCAACTTTCTAAGTCTTTCTGAGCAGGAGAAATCGCAAAACATAGTCATTTCTTCATTGCCGTCCAAAAACAATGCTTTTTTGCATTCCTGTCTCACTTTCTCTTAGAAACAATGATTTACATCAATCCTTTTACATAATTCTTGTTTCTCATGACATTTCTAACATTGCCCACAATTATCAACTTTCTAAGTCTTTCTGAGCAGGAGAAATTGCAAAACATAGTCATTTCTTCATTGCCGTCCAAAAACAACGCTTTTTTGCATTCCTGTCTCACTTTCTCTTGTAAACAATGATTTACATCAATCCTTTTACATAATTCTTGTTTCTCATGACATTTCTAACATTGCCCACAATTATCAACTTTCTAAGTCTTTCTGAGCAGGAGAAATTGCAAAACATAGTCATTTCTTCATTGCCGTCCAAAAACAACGCTTTTTTGCATTCCTGTCTCACTTTCTCTTAGAAACAATGATTTACATCAATCCTTTTACATAATTCTTGTTTCTCATGACATTTCTAATATTGCCCACAATTATCAACTTTCTAAGTCTTTCTGAGCAGGAGAAATCGCAAAACATAGTCATTTCTTCATTGCCGTCCAAAAACAACGCTTTTTTGCATTCCTGTCTCACTTTCTCTTAGAAACAATGATTTACATCAATCCTTTTACATAATTCTTGTTTCTCATGACATTTCTAACATTGCCCACAATTATCAACTTTCTAAGTCTTTCTGAGCAGGAGAAATCGCAAAACATAGTCATTTCTTCATTGCCGTCCAAAAACAACGCTTTTTTGCATTCCTGTCTCACTTTCTCTTAGAAACAATGATTTACATCAATCCTTTTACATAATTCTTGTTTCTCATGACATTTCTAACATTGCCCACAATTATCAACTTTCTAAGTCTTTCTGAGCACGAGAAATCGCGAAATATAGTCATTTCTTCATTGCCGTCCAAAAACAACGCTTTTTGCATTTCTGTCTCACTTTCTCTTGTAAACAATGATTTACATCAATCCTTTTACATAATTCTTGTTTCTCATGACATTTCTAACATAGCCCACAATTATCAACTTTCTATGTCTTTCTGAGCACGAGAAATCGCGAAATATAGTCATTTCTTCATTGCCGTCCAAAAACAACGCTTTTTTGCATTCCTGTCTCACTTTCTCTTAGAAACAATGATTTACATCAATCCTTTTACATAATTCTTGTTTCTCATGACATTTCTAACATTGCCCACAATTATCAACTTTCTAAGTCTTTCTGAGCAGGAGAAATCGCAAAACATAGTCATTTCTTCATTGCCGTCCAAAAACAACGCTTTTTTGCATTCCTGTCTCACTTTCTCTTAGAAACAATGATTTACATCAATCCTTTTACATAATTCTTGTTTCTCATGACATTTCTAACATTGCCCACAATTATCAACTTTCTAAGTCTTTCTGAGCACGAGAAATCGCGAAATATAGTCATTTCTTCATTGCCGTCCAAAAACAACGCTTTTTTGCATTTCTGTCTCACTTTCTCTTGTAAACAATGATTTACATCAATCCTTTTACATAATTCTTGTTTCTCATGACATTTCTAACATTGCCCACAATTATCAACTTTCTAAGTCTTTCTGAGCAGGAGAAATCACAAATCATAGTCATTTCTTCATTGCCGTCCAAAAACAATGCTTTTTTGCATTCCTGTCTCACTTTCTCTTAGAAACAATGATTTACATCAATCCTTTTACATAATTCTTGTTTCTCATGACATTTCTAACATTGCCCACAATTATCAACTTTCTAAGTCTTTCTGAGCAGGAGAAATCGCAAAACATAGTAATTTCTTCATTGCCGTCCAAAAACAACGCTTTTTTGCATTCCTGTCTCACTTTCTCTTAGAAACAATGATTTACATCAATCCTTTTACATAATTCTTGTTTCTCATGACATTTCTAACATTGCCCACAATTATCAACTTTCTAAGTCTTTCTGAGCAGGAGAAATTGCAAAACATAGTCATTTCTTCATTGCCGTACAAAAACAACGCTTTTTTGCATTCCTGTCTCACTTTCTCTTAGAAACAATGATTTACATCAATCCTTTTACATAATTCTTGTTTCTCATGACATTTCTAATATTGCCCACAATTATCAACTTTCTAAGTCTTTCTGAGCAGGAGAAATCGCAAAACATAGTCATTTCTTCATTGCCGTCCAAAACCAACGCTTTTTTGCATTCCTGTCTCACTTTCTCTTAGAAACAATGATTTACATCAATCCTTTTACATAATTCTTGTTTCTCATGACATTTCTAACAAAGCCCACAATTATCAACTTTCTAAGTCTTTCTGAGCAGGAGAAATCGCAAAACATAGTCATTTCTTCATTGCCGTCCAAAAACAACCCTTTTTGGCATTCCTGTCTCACTTTCTCTTAGAAACAATGATTTACATCAATCCTTTTACATAATTCTTGTTTCTCATGACATTTCTAACATTGCCCACAATTATCAACTTTCTAAGTCTTTCTGAGCAGGAGAAATTGCAAAACATAGTCATTTCTTCATTGCCGTCCAAAAACAACGCTTTTTTGCATTCCTGTCTCACTTTCTCTTGTAAACAATGATTTACATCAATCCTTTTACATAATTCTTGTTTTTCATGACATTTCTAACATTGCCCACAATTATCAACTTTCTAAGTCTTTCTGAGCACGAGAAATCGCGAAATATAGTCATTTCTTCATTGCCGTCCAAAAACAACGCTTTTTTGCATTTCTGTCTCACTTTCTTTTGTAAACAATGATTTACATCAATCCTTTTACATAATTCTTGTTTCTCATGACATTTCTAACATTGCCCACAATTATCAACTTTCTAAGTCTTTCTGAGCAGGAGAAATCACAAATCATAGTCATTTCCTCATTGCCGTCCAAAAACAATGCTTTTTTGCATTCCTGTCTCACTTTCTCTTAGAAACAATGATTTACATCAATCCTTTTACATAATTCTTGTTTCTCATGACATTTCTAACATTGCCCACAATTATCAACTTTCTAAGTCTTTCTGAGCAGGAGAAATCGCAAAACATAGTCATTTCTTCATTGCCGTCCAAAAACAACGCTTTTTTGCATTCCTGTCTCACTTTCTCTTAGAAACAATGATTTACATCAATCCTTTTACATAATTCTTGTTTCTCATGACATTTCTAACATTGCCCACAATTATCAACTTTCTAAGTCTTTCTGAGCAGGAGAAATTGCAAAACATAGTCATTTCTTCATTGCCGTACAAAAACAACGCTTTTTTGCATTCCTGTCTCACTTTCTCTTAGAAACAATGATTTACATCAATCCTTTTACATAATTCTTGTTTCTCATGACATTTCTAATATTGCCCACAATTATCAACTTTCTAAGTCTTTCTGAGCAGGAGAAATCGCAAAACATAGTCATTTCTTCATTGCCGTCCAAAAACAACGCTTTTTTGCATTCCTGTCTCACTTTCTCTTAGAAACAATGATTTACATCAATCCTTTTACATAATTCTTGTTTCTCATGACATTTCTAACATAGCCCACAATTATCAACTTTCTAAGTCTTTCTGAGCAGGAGAAATCGCAAAACATAGTCATTTCTTCATTGCCGTCCAAAAACAACGCTTTTTTGCATTCCTGTCTCACTTTCTCTTAGAAACAATGATTTACATCAATCCTTTTACATAATTCTTGTTTCTCATGACATTTCTAACATTGCCCACAATTATCAACTTTCTAAGTCTTTCTGAGCAGGAGAAATTGCAAAACATAGTCATTTCTTCATTGCCGTCCAAAAACAACGCTTTTTTGCATTCCTGTCTCACTTTCTCTTGTAAACAATGATTTACATCAATCCTTTTACATAATTCTTGTTTTTCATGACATTTCTAACATTGCCCACAATTATCAACTTTCTAAGTCTTTCTGAGCACGAGAAATTGCAAAACATAGTCATTTCTTCATTGCCGTCCAAAAACAACGCTTTTTTGCATTCCTGTCTCACTTTCTCTTAGAAACAATGATTTACATCAATCCTTTTACATAATTCTTGTTTCTCATGACATTTCTAATATTGCCCACAATTATCAACTTTCTAAGTCTTTCTGAGCAGGAGAAATCGCAAAACATAGTCATTTCTTCATTGCCGTCCAAAAACAACGCTTTTTTGCATTCCTGTCTCACTTTCTCTTAGAAAAAATGATTTACATCAATCCTTTTACATAATTCTTGTTTCTCATGACATTTCTAACATTGCCCACAATTATCAACTTTCTAAGTCTTTCTGAGCAGGAGAAATCGCAAAACATAGTCATTTCTTCATTGCCGTCCAAAAACAACGCTTTTTTGCATTCCTGTCTCACTTTCTCTTAGAAACAATGATTTACATCAATCCTTTTACATAATTCTTGTTTCTTATGACATTTCTAACATTGCCCACAATTATCAACTTTCTAAGTCTTTCTGAGCACGAGAAATCGCGAAATATAGTCATTTCTTCATTGCCGTCCAAAAACAACGCTTTTTTGCATTCCTGTCTCACTTTCTCTTAGAAACAATGATTTACATCAATCCTTTTACATAATTCTTGTTTCTCATGACATTTCTAACATTGCCCACAATTATCAACTTTCTAAGTCTTTCTGAGCAGGAGAAATCGCAAAACATAGTCATTTCTTCATTGCCGTCCAAAAACAACGCTTTTTTGCATTCCTGTCTCACTTTCTCTTAGAAACAATGATTTACATCAATCCTTTTACATAATTCTTGTTTCTCATGACATTTCTAACATTGCCCACAATTATCAACTTTCTAAGTCTTTCTGAGCACGAGAAATCGCGAAATATAGTCATTTCTTCATTGCCGTCCAAAAACAACGCTTTTTGCATTTCTGTCTCACTTTCTCTTGTAAACAATGATTTACATCAATCCTTTTACATAATTCTTGTTTCTCATGACATTTCTAACATAGCCCACAATTATCAACTTTCTAAGTCTTTCTGAGCAGGAGAAATCGCGAAATATAGTCATTTCTTCATTGCCGTCCAAAAACAACGCTTTTTTGCATTCCTGTCTCACTTTCTCTTAGAAACAATGATTTACATCAATCCTTTTACATAATTCTTGTTTCTCATGACATTTCTAACATTGCCCACAATTATCAACTTTCTAAGTCTTTCTGAGCAGGAGAAATTGCAAAACATAGTCATTTCTTCATTGCCGTACAAAAACAACGCTTTTTTGCATTCCTGTCTCACTTTCTCTTAGAAACAATGATTTACATCAATCCTTTTACATAATTCTTGTTTCTCATGACATTTCTAACATTGCCCACAATTATCAACTTTCTAAGTCTTTCTGAGCAGGAGAAATCGCAAAACATAGTCATTTCTTCATTGCCGTCCAAAAACAACGCTTTTTTGCATTCCTGTCTCACTTTCTCTTAGAAACAATGATTTACATCAATCCTTTTACATAATTCTTGTTTCTCATGACATTTCTAACATTGCCCACAATTATCAACTTTCTAAGTCTTTCTGAGCAGGAGAAATTGCAAAACATAGTCATTTCTTCATTGCCGTACAAAAACAACGCTTTTTTGCATTCCTGTCTCACTTTCTCTTGTAAACAATGATTTACATCAATCCTTTTACATAATTCTTGTTTCTCATGACATTTCTAACATTGCCCACAATTATCAACTTTCTAAGTCTTTCTGAGCAGGAGAAATTGCAAAACATAGTCATTTCTTCATTGCCGTCCAAAAACAACGCTTTTTTGCATTCCTGTCTCACTTTCTCTTAGAAACAATGATTTACATCAATCCTTTTACATAATTCTTGTTTCTCATGACATTTCTAATATTGCCCACAATTATCAACTTTCTAAGTCTTTCTGAGCAGGAGAAATCGCAAAACATAGTCATTTCTTCATTGCCGTCCAAAAACAACGCTTTTTTGCATTCCTGTCTCACTTTCTCTTAGAAACAATGATTTACATCAATCCTTTTACATAATTTTTGTTTCTCATGACATTTCTAACATTGCCCACAATTATCAACTTTCTAAGTCTTTCTGAGCAGGAGAAATCGCAAAACATAGTCATTTCTTCATTGCCGTCCAAAAACAACGCTTTTTTGCATTCCTGTCTCACTTTCTCTTAGAAACAATGATTTACATCAATCCTTTTACATAATTCTTGTTTCTCATGACATTTCTAACATTGCCCACAATTATCAACTTTCTAAGTCTTTCTGAGCACGAGAAATCGCGAAATATAGTCATTTCTTCATTGCCGTCCAAAAACAACGCTTTTTTGCATTTCTATCTCACTTTCTCTTGTAAACAATGATTTACATCAATCCTTTTACATAATTCTTGTTTCTCATGACATTTCTAACATTGCCCACAATTATCAACTTTCTAAGTCTTTCTGAGCAGGAGAAATCGCAAAACATAGTCATTTCTTCATTGCCGTCCAAAAACAACGCTTTTTTGCATTCCTGTCTCACTTTCTCTTAGAAACAATGATTTACATCAATCCTTTTACATAATTCTTGTTTCTCATGACATTTCTAACATTGCCCACAATTATCAACTTTCTAAGTCTTTCTGAGCACGAGAAATCGCGAAATATAGTCATTTCTTCATTGCCGTCCAAAAACAACGCTTTTTTGCATTTCTATCTCACTTTCTCTTGTAAACAATGATTTACATCAATCCTTTTACATAATTCTTGTTTCTCATGACATTTCTAATATTGCCCAGAATTATCAACTTTCTAAGTCTTTCTGAGCAGGAGAAATCGCAAAACATAGTCATTTCTTCATTGCCGTCCAAAAACAACGCTTTTTTGCATTCCTGTCTCACTTTCTCTTAGAAACATTGTTTTACATCAATCCTTTTACATAATTCTTGTTTCTCATGACATTTCTAACATTGCCCACAATTATCAACTTTCTAAGTCTTTCTGAGCAGGAGAAATCGCAAAACATAGTCATTTCTTCATTGCCGTCCAAAAACAACGCTTTTTTGCATGCCTGTCTCACTTTCTCTTAGAAACAATGATTTACATCAATCCTTTTACATAATTCTTGTTTCTCATGACATTTCTAACATTGCCCACAATTATCAACTTTCTAAGTCTTTCTGAGCACGAGAAATCGCGAAATATAGTCATTTCTTCATTGCCGTCCAAAAACAACGCTTTTTTGCATTTCTATCTCACTTTCTCTTGTAAACAATGATTTACATCAATCCTTTTACATAATTCTTGTTTCTCATGACATTTCTAACATTGCCCACAATTATCAACTTTCTAAGTCTTTCTGAGCAGGAGAAATCGCAAAACATAGTCATTTCTTCATTGCCGTCCAAAAACAACGCTTTTTTGCATTCCTGTCTCACTTTCTCTTAGAAACAATGATTTACATCAATCCTTTTACATAATTCTTGTTTCTCATGACATTTCTAACATTGCCCACAATTATCAACTTTCTAAGTCTTTCTGAGCATGAGAAATCGCGAAATATAGTCATTTCTTCATTGCCGTCCAAAAACAACGCTTTTTTGCATTTCTATCTCACTTTCTCTTGTAAACAATGATTTACATCAATCCTTTTACATAATTCTTGTTTCTCATGACATTTCTAATATTGCCCAGAATTATCAACTTTCTAAGTCTTTCTGAGCAGGAGAAATCCCAAAACATAGTCATTTCTTCATTGCCGTCCAAAAACAACGCTTTTTTGCATTCCTGTCTCACTTTCTCTTAGAAACATTGATTTACATCAATCCTTTTACATAATTCTTGTTTCTCATGACATTTCTAACATTGCCCACAATTATCAACTTTCTAAGTCTTTCTGAGCAGGAGAAATCGCAAAACATAGTCATTTCTTCATTGCCGTCCAAAAACAACGCTTTTTTGCATTCCTGTCTCACTTTCTCTTAGAAACAATGATTTACATCAATCCTTTTACATAATTCTTGTTTCTCATGACATTTCTAACATTGCCCACAATTATCAACTTTCTAAGTCTTTCTGAGCACGAGAAATCGCGAAATATAGTCATTTCTTCATTGCCGTCCAAAAACAACGCTTTTTTGCATTTCTGTCTCACTTTCTCTTGTAAACAATGATTTACATCAATCCTTTTACATAATTCTTGTTTCTCATGACATTTCTAACATTGCCCACAATTATCAACTTTCTAAGTCTTTCTGAGCACGAGAAATTGCAAAACATAGTCATTTCTTCATTGCCGTCCAAAAACAATGCTTTTTTGCATTCCTGTCTCACTTTCTCTTAGAAACAATGATTTACATCAATCCTTTTACATAATTCTTGTTTCTCATGACATTTCTAACATTGCCCACAATTATCAACTTTCTAAGTCTTTCAGAGCAGGAGAAATCGCAAAACATAGTAATTTCTTCATTGCCGTCCAAAAACAACGCTTTTTTGCATTCCTGTCTCACTTTCTCTTAGAAACAATGATTTACATCAATCCTTTTACATAATTCTTGTTTCTCATGACATTTCTAACATTGCCCACAATTATCAACTTTCTAAGTCTTTCTGAGCAGGAGAAATCGCAAAACATAGTCATTTCTTCATTGCCGTCCAAAAACAACGCTTTTTTGCATTCCTGTCTCACTTTCTCTTAGAAACAATGATTTACATCAATCCTTTTACATAATTCTTGTTTCTCATGACATTTCTAATATTGCCCACAATTATCAACTTTCTAAGTCTTTCTGAGCAGGAGAAATCGCAAAACATAGTCATTTCTTCATTGCCGTCCAAAAACAACGCTTTTTTGCATTCCTGTCTCACTTTCTCTTAGAAACAATGATTTACATCAATCCTTTTACATAATTCTTGTTTCTCATGACATTTCTAACATAGCCCACAATTATCAACTTTCTAAGTCTTTCTGAGCAGGAGAAATCGCAAAACATAGTCATTTCTTCATTGCCGTCCAAAAACAACGCTTTTTTGCATTCCTGTCTCACTTTCTCTTAGAAACAATGATTTACATCAATCCTTTTACATAATTCTTGTTTCTCATGACATTTCTAACATTGCCCACAATTATCAACTTTCTAAGTCTTTCTGAGCACGAGAAATTGCAAAACATAGTCATTTCTTTATTGCCGTCCAAAAACAACGCTTTTTTGCATTCCTGTCTCACTTTCTCTTAGAAACAATGATTTACATCAATCCTTTTACATAATTCTTGTTTCTCATGACATTTCTAATATTGCCCACAATTATCAACTTTCTAAGTCTTTCTGAGCAGGAGAAATCGCAAAACATAGTCATTTCTTCATTGCCGTCCAAAAACAACGCTTTTTTGCATTCCTGTCTCACTTTCTCTTAGAAAAAATGATTTACATCAATCCTTTTACATAATTCTTGTTTCTCATGACATTTCTAACATTGCCCACAATTATCAACTTTCTAAGTCTTTCTGAGCAGGAGAAATCGCAAAACATAGTCATTTCTTCATTGCCGTCCAAAAACAACGCTTTTTTGCATTCCTGTCTCACTTTCTCTTAGAAACAATGATTTACATCAATCCTTTTACATAATTCTTGTTTCTCATGACATTTCTAACATTGCCCACAATTATCAACTTTCTAAGTCTTTCTGAGCACGAGAAATCGCGAAATATAGTCATTTCTTCATTGCCGTCCAAAAACAACGCTTTTTTGCATTTCTGTCTCACTTTATCTTGTAAACAATGATTTACATCAATCCTTTTACATAATTCTTGTTTCTCATGACATTTCTAACATTGCCCACAATTATCAACTTTCTAAGTCTTTCTGAGCAGGAGAAATCGCAAAACATAGCCATTTCTTCATTGCCGTCCAAAAACAACGCTTTTTTGCATTCCTGTCTCACTTTCTCTTAGAAACAATGATTTACATCAATCCTTTTACATAATTCTTGTTTCTCATGACATTTCTAACATTGCCCACAATTATCAACTTTCTAAGTCTTTCTGAGCAGGAGAAATTGCAAAACATAGTCATTTCTTCATTGCCGTCCAAAAACAACGCTTTTTTGCATTCCTGTCTCACTTTCTCTTAGAAACATTGTTTTACATCAATCCTTTTACATAATTCTTGTTTCTCATGACATTTCTAACATTGCCCACAATTATCAACTTTCTAAGTCTTTCTGAGCACGAGAAATCGCGAAATATAGTCATTTCTTCATTGCCGTCCAAAAACAACGCTTTTTTGCATTTCTATCTCACTTTCTCTTGTAAACAATGATTTACATCAATCCTTTTACATAATTCTTGTTTCTCATGACATTTCTAACATTGCCCACAATTATCAACTTTCTAAGTCTTTCTGAGCAGGAGAAATCGCAAAACATAGTCATTTCTTCATTGCCGTCCAAAAACAACGCTTTTTTGCATTCCTGTCTCACTTTCTCTTAGAAACAATGATTTACATCAATCCTTTTACATAATTCTTGTTTCTCATGACATTTCTAACATTGCCCACAATTATCAACTTTCTAAGTCTTTCTGAGCATGAGAAATCGCGAAATATAGTCATTTCTTCATTGCCGTCCAAAAACAACGCTTTTTTGCATTTCTATCTCACTTTCTCTTGTAAACAATGATTTACATCAATCCTTTTACATAATTCTTGTTTCTCATGACATTTCTAATATTGCCCAGAATTATCAACTTTCTAAGTCTTTCTGAGCAGGAGAAATCCCAAAACATAGTCATTTCTTCATTGCCGTCCAAAAACAACGCTTTTTTGCATTCCTGTCTCACTTTCTCTTAGAAACATTGATTTACATCAATCCTTTTACATAATTCTTGTTTCTCATGACATTTCTAACATTGCCCACAATTATCAACTTTCTAAGTCTTTCTGAGCAGGAGAAATCGCAAAACATAGTCATTTCTTCATTGCCGTCCAAAAACAACGCTTTTTTGCATTCCTGTCTCACTTTCTCTTAGAAACAATGATTTACATCAATCCTTTTACATAATTCTTGTTTCTCATGACATTTCTAACATTGCCCACAATTATCAACTTTCTAAGTCTTTCTGAGCACGAGAAATCGCGAAATATAGTCATTTCTTCATTGCCGTCCAAAAACAACGCTTTTTTGCATTTCTGTCTCACTTTCTCTTGTAAACAATGATTTACATCAATCCTTTTACATAATTCTTGTTTCTCATGACATTTCTAACATTGCCCACAATTATCAACTTTCTAAGTCTTTCTGAGCACGAGAAATTGCAAAACATAGTCATTTCTTCATTGCCGTCCAAAAACAATGCTTTTTTGCATTCCTGTCTCACTTTCTCTTAGAAACAATGATTTACATCAATCCTTTTACATAATTCTTGTTTCTCATGACATTTCTAACATTGCCCACAATTATCAACTTTCTAAGTCTTTCAGAGCAGGAGAAATCGCAAAACATAGTAATTTCTTCATTGCCGTCCAAAAACAACGCTTTTTTGCATTCCTGTCTCACTTTCTCTTAGAAACAATGATTTACATCAATCCTTTTACATAATTCTTGTTTCTCATGACATTTCTAACATTGCCCACAATTATCAACTTTCTAAGTCTTTCTTAGCAGGAGAAATCGCAAAACATAGTCATTTCTTCATTGCCGTCCAAAAACAACGCTTTTTTGCATTCCTGTCTCACTTTCTCTTAGAAACAATGATTTACATCAATCCTTTTACATAATTCTTGTTTCTCATGACATTTCTAATATTGCCCACAATTATCAACTTTCTAAGTCTTTCTGAGCAGGAGAAATCGCAAAACATAGTCATTTCTTCATTGCCGTCCAAAAACAACGCTTTTTTGCATTCCTGTCTCACTTTCTCTTAGAAACAATGATTTACATCAATCCTTTTACATAATTCTTGTTTCTCATGACATTTCTAACATAGCCCACAATTATCAACTTTCTAAGTCTTTCTGAGCAGGAGAAATCGCAAAACATAGTCATTTCTTCATTGCCGTCCAAAAACAACGCTTTTTTGCATTCCTGTCTCACTTTCTCTTAGAAACAATGATTTACATCAATCCTTTTACATAATTCTTGTTTCTCATGACATTTCTAACATTGCCCACAATTATCAACTTTCTAAGTCTTTCTGAGCACGAGAAATTGCAAAACATAGTCATTTCTTCATTGCCGTCCAAAAACAACGCTTTTTTGCATTCCTGTCTCACTTTCTCTTAGAAACAATGATTTACATCAATCCTTTTACATAATTCTTGTTTCTCATGACATTTCTAATATTGCCCACAATTATCAACTTTCTAAGTCTTTCTGAGCAGGAGAAATCGCAAAACATAGTCATTTCTTCATTGCCGTCCAAAAACAACGCTTTTTTGCATTCCTGTCTCACTTTCTCTTAGAAAAAATGATTTACATCAATCCTTTTACATAATTCTTGTTTCTCATGACATTTCTAACATTGCCCACAATTATCAACTTTCTAAGTCTTTCTGAGCAGGAGAAATCGCAAAACATAGTCATTTCTTCATTGCCGTCCAAAAACAACGCTTTTTTGCATTCCTGTCTCACTTTCTCTTAGAAACAATGATTTACATCAATCCTTTTACATAATTCTTGTTTCTCATGACATTTCTAACATTGCCCACAATTATCAACTTTCTAAGTCTTTCTGAGCACGAGAAATCGCGAAATATAGTCATTTCTTCATTGCCGTCCAAAAACAACGCTTTTTTGCATTTCTGTCTCACTTTATCTTGTAAACAATGATTTACATCAATCCTTTTACATAATTCTTGTTTCTCATGACATTTCTAACATTGCCCACAATTATCAACTTTCTAAGTCTTTCTGAGCAGGAGAAATCGCAAAACATAGCCATTTCTTCATTGCCGTCCAAAAACAACGCTTTTTTGCATTCCTGTCTCACTTTCTCTTAGAAACAATGATTTACATCAATCCTTTTACATAATTCTTGTTTCTCATGACATTTCTAACATTGCCCACAATTATCAACTTTCTAAGTCTTTCTGAGCAGGAGAAATTGCAAAACATAGTCATTTCTTCATTGCCGTCCAAAAACAACGCTTTTTTGCATTCCTGTCTCACTTTCTCTTAGAAACAATGATTTACATCAATCCTTTTACATAATTCTTGTTTCTCATGACATTTCTAACATTGCCCACAATTATCAACTTTCTAAGTCTTTCTGAGCACGAGGAATCGCGAAATATAGTCATTTCTTCATTGCCGTCCAAAAACAACGCTTTTTTGCATTTCTGTCTCACTTTCTCTTGTAAATAATGATTTACATCAATCCTTTTACATAATTCTTGTTTCTCATGACATTTCTAACATTGCCCACAATTATCAACTTTCTAAGTCTTTCTGAGCAGGAGAAATCGCAAAACATAGTCATTTCTTCATTGCCGTCCAAAAACAACGCTTTTTTGCATTCCTGTCTCACTTTCTCTTAGAAACAATGATTTACATCAATCCTTTTACATAATTCTTGTTTCTCATGACATTTCTAACATTGCACACAATTATCAACTTTCTAAGTCTTTCTGAACAGGAGAAATTGCAAAACATAGTCATTTCTTCATTGCCGTACAAAAACAACGCTTTTTTGCATTCCTGTCTCACTTTCTCTTAGAAACAATGATTTACATCAATCCTTTTACATAATTCTTGTTTCTCATGACATTTCTAACATTGCCCACAATTATCAACTTTCTAAGTCTTTCTGAGCACGAGAAATTGCAAAACATAGTCATTTCTTCATTGCCGTCCAAAAACAACGCTTTTTTGCATTCCTGTCTCACTTTCTCTTAGAAACAATGATTTACATCAATCCTTTTACATAATTCTTGTTTCTCATGACATTTCTAATATTGCCCACAATTATCAACTTTCTAAGTCTTTCTGAGCAGGAGAAATCGCAAAACATAGTCATTTCTTCATTGCCGTCCAAAAACAACGCTTTTTTGCATTCCTGTCTCACTTTCTCTTAGAAACAATGATTTACATCAATCCTTTTACATAATTCTTGTTTCTCATGACATTTCTAACATTGCCCACAATTATCAACTTTCTAAGTCTTTCTGAGCAGGAGAAATCGCAAAACATAGTCATTTCTTCATTGCCGTCCAAAAACAACGCTTTTTTGCATTCCTGTCTCACTTTCTCTTAGAAACAATGATTTACATCAATCCTTTTACATAATTCTTGTTTCTCATGACATTTCTAACATTGCCCACAATTATCAACTTTCTAAGTCTTTCTGAGCACGAGAAATTGCAAAACATAGTCATTTCTTCATTGCCGTACAAAAACAACGCTTTTTTGCATTCCTGTCTCACTTTCTCTTGTAAACAATGATTTACATCAATCCTTTTACATAATTCTTGTTTCTCATGACATTTCTAACATTGCCCACAATTATCAACTTTCTAAGTCTTTCTGAGCACGAGAAATTGCAAAACATAGTCATTTCTTCATTGCCGTCCAAAAACAACGCTTTTTTGCATTCCTGTCTCACTTTCTCTTAGAAACAATGATTTACATCAATCCTTTTACATAATTCTTGTTTCTCATGACATTTCTAATATTGCCCACAATTATCAACTTTCTAAGTCTTTCTGAGCAGGAGAAATCGCAAAACATAGTCATTTCTTCATTGCCGTCCAAAAACAACGCTTTTTTGCATTCCTGTCTCACTTTCTCTTAGAAACAATGATTTACATCAATCCTTTTACATAATTTTTGTTTCTCATGACATTTCTAACATTGCCCACAATTATCAACTTTCTAAGTCTTTCTGAGCAGGAGAAATTGCAAAACATAGTCATTTCTTCATTGCCGTCCAAAAACAACGCTTTTTTGCATTCCTGTCTCACTTTCTCTTAGAAACAATGATTTACATCAATCCTTTTACATAATTCTTGTTTCTCATGACATTTCTAACATTGCCCACAATTATCAACTTTCTAAGTCTTTCTGAGCACGAGAAATCGCGAAATATAGTCATTTCTTCATTGCCGTCCAAAAACAACGCTTTTTTGCATTTCTATCTCACTTTCTCTTGTAAACAATGATTTACATCAATCCTTTCACATAATTCTTGTTTCTCATGACATTTCTAACATTGCCCACAATTATCAACTTTCTAAGTCTTTCTGAGCAGGAGAAATCGCAAAACATAGTCATTTCTTCATTGCCGTCCAAAAACAACGCTTTTTTGCATTCCTGTCTCACTTTCTCTTAGAAACAATGATTTACATCAATCCTTTTACATAATTCTTGTTTCTCATGACATTTCTAATGTTGCCCAGAATTATCAACTTTCTAAGTCTTTCTGAGCAGGAGAAATCGCAAAACATAGTCAATTCTTCATTGCCGTCCAAAAACAACGCTTTTTTGCATTCCTGTCTCACTTTCTCTTAGAAACATTGATTTACATCAATCCTTTTACATAATTCTTGTTTCTCATGACATTTCTAACATTGCCCACAATTATCAACTTTCTAAGTCTTTCTGAGCAGGAGAAATCGCAAAACATAGTCATTTCTTCATTGCCGTCCAAAAACAACGCTTTTTTGCATTCCTGTCTCACTTTCTCTTAGAAACAATGATTTACATCAATCCTTTTACATAATTCTTGTTTCTCATGACATTTCTAACATTGCCCACAATTATCAACTTTCTAAGTCTTTCTGAGCACGAGAAATCGCGAAATATAGTCATTTCTTCATTGCCGTCCAAAAACAACGCTTTTTTGCATTTCTGTCTCACTTTATCTTGTAAACAATGATTTACATCAATCCTTTTACATAATTCTTGTTTCTCATGACATTTCTAACATTGCCCACAATTATCAACTTTCTAAGTCTTTCTGAGCAGGAGAAATCGCAAAACATAGTCATTTCTTCATTGCCGTCCAAAAACAACGCTTTTTTGCATTCCTGTCTCACTTTCTCTTAGAAACAATGATTTACATCAATCCTTTTACATAATTCTTGTTTCTCATGACATTTCTAACATTGCCCACAATTATCAACTTTCTAAGTCTTTCTGAGCAGGAGAAATTGCAAAACATAGTCATTTCTTCATTGCCGTCCAAAAACAACGCTTTTTTGCATTCCTGTCTCACTTTCTCTTAGAAACAATGATTTACATCAATCCTTTTACATAATTCTTGTTTCTCATGACATTTCTAACATTGCCCACAATTATCAACTTTCTAAGTCTTTCTGAGCACGAGGAATCGCGAAATATAGTCATTTCTTCATTGCCGTCCAAAAACAACGCTTTTTTGCATTTCTGTCTCACTTTCTCTTGTAAATAATGATTTACATCAATCCTTTTACATAATTCTTGTTTCTCATGACATTTCTAACATTGCCCACAATTATCAACTTTCTAAGTCTTTCTGAGCAGGAGAAATCGCAAAACATAGTCATTTCTTCATTGCCGTCCAAAAACAACCCTTTTTTGCATTCCTGTCTCACTTTCTCTTAGAAACAATGATTTACATCAATCCTTTTACATAATTCTTGTTTCTCATGACATTTCTAACATTGCACACAATTATCAACTTTCTAAGTCTTTCTGAACAGGAGAAATTGCAAAACATAGTCATTTCTTCATTGCCGTACAAAAACAACGCTTTTTTGCATTCCTGTCTCACTTTCTCTTAGAAACAATGATTTACATCAATCCTTTTACATAATTCTTGTTTCTCATGACATTTCTAACATTGCCCACAATTATCAACTTTCTAAGTCTTTCTGAGCACGAGAAATTGCAAAACATAGTCATTTCTTCATTGCCGTCCAAAAACAACGCTTTTTTGCATTCCTGTCTCACTTTCTCTTAGAAACAATGATTTACATCAATCCTTTTACATAATTCTTGTTTCTCATGACATTTCTAATATTGCCCACAATTATCAACTTTCTAAGTCTTTCTGAGCAGGAGAAATCGCAAAACATAGTCATTTCTTCATTGCCGTCCAAAAACAACGCTTTTTTGCATTCCTGTCTCACTTTCTCTTAGAAACAATGATTTACATCAATCCTTTTACATAATTTTTGTTTCTCATGACATTTCTAACATTGCCCACAATTATCAACTTTCTAAGTCTTTCTGAGCAGCAGAAATTGCAAAACATAGTCATTTCTTCATTGCCGTCCAAAAACAACGCTTTTTTGCATTCCTGTCTCACTTTCTCTTAGAAACAATGATTTACATCAATCCTTTTACATAATTCTTGTTTCTCATGACATTTCTAACATTGCCCACAATTATCAACTTTCTAAGTCTTTCTGAGCACGAGAAATCGCGAAATATAGTCATTTCTTCATTGCCGTCCAAAAACAACGCTTTTTTGCATTTCTATCTCACTTTCTCTTGTAAACAATGATTTACATCAATCCTTTCACATAATTCTTGTTTCTCATGACATTTCTAACATTGCCCACAATTATCAACTTTCTAAGTCTTTCTGAGCAGGAGAAATCGCAAAACATAGTCATTTCTTCATTGCCGTCCAAAAACAACGCTTTTTTGCATTCCTGTCTCACTTTCTCTTAGAAACAATGATTTACATCAATCCTTTTACATAATTCTTGTTTCTCATGACATTTCTAATATTGCCCAGAACTATCAACTTTCTAAGTCTTTCTGAGCAGGAGAAATCGCAAAACATAGTCATTTCTTCATTGCCGTCCAAAAACAACGCTTTTTTGCATTCCTGTCTCACTTTCTCTTAGAAACATTGATTTACATCAATCCTTTTACATAATTCTTGTTTCTCATGACATTTCTAACATTGCCCACAATTATCAACTTTCTAAGTCTTTCTGAGCAGGAGAAATCGCAAAACATAGTCATTTCTTCATTGCCGTCCAAAAACAACGCTTTTTTGCATTCCTGTCTCACTTTCTCTTAGAAACAATGATTTACATCAATCCTTTTACATAATTCTTGTTTCTCATGACATTTCTAACATTGCCCACAATTATCAACTTTCTAAGTCTTTCTGAGCACGAGAAATCGCGAAATATAGTCATTTCTTCATTGCCGTCCAAAAACAACGCTTTTTTGCATTTCTGTCTCACTTTATCTTGTAAACAATGATTTACATCAATCCTTTTACATAATTCTTGTTTCTCATGACATTTCTAACATTGCCCACAATTATCAACTTTCTAAGTCTTTCTGAGCAGGAGAAATCGCAAAACATAGTCATTTCTTCATTGCCGTCCAAAAACAACGCTTTATTGCATTCCTGTCTCACTTTCTCTTAGAAACAATGATTTACATCAATCCTTTTACATAATTCTTGTTTCTCATGACATTTCTAACATTGCCCACAATTATCAACTTTCTAAGTCTTTCTGAGCAGGAGAAATTGCAAAACATAGTCATTTCTTCATTGCCGTCCAAAAACAACGCTTTTTTGCATTCCTGTCTCACTTTCTCTTAGAAACAATGATTTACATCAATCCTTTTACATAATTCTTGTTTCTCATGACATTTCTAACATTGCCCACAATTATCAACTTTCTAAGTCTTTCTGAGCACGAGGAATCGCGAAATATAGTCATTTCTTCATTGCCGTCCAAAAACAACGCTTTTTTGCATTTCTGTCTGACTTTCTCTTGTAAATAATGATTTACATCAATCCTTTTACATAATTCTTGTTTCTCA
Source organism: Mixophyes fleayi (assembly GCF_038048845.1). NCBI lineage: Eukaryota > Metazoa > Chordata > Amphibia > Anura > Limnodynastidae > Mixophyes > Mixophyes fleayi. The sequence continues at coordinate 14,114 of NW_027446973.1, read as the reverse complement.
TGACATTTCTAACATTGCCCACAATTATCAACTTTCTAAGTCTTTCTGAGCAGGAGAAATCGCAAAACACAGTCATTTCTTCATTGCCGTCCAAAAACAACCCTTTTTTGCATTCCTGTCTCACTTTCTCTTAGAAACAATGATTTACATCAATCCTTTTACATAATTCTTGTTTCTCATGACATTTCTAACATTGCACACAATTATCAACTTTCTAAGTCTTTCTGAACAGGAGAAATTGCAAAACATAGTCATTTCTTCATTGCCGTACAAAAACAACGCTTTTTTGCATTCCTGTCTCACTTTCTCTTAGAAACAATGATTTACATCAATCCTTTTACATAATTCTTGTTTCTCATGACATTTCTAACATTGCCCACAATTATCAACTTTCTAAGTCTTTCTGAGCACGAGAAATTGCAAAACATAGTCATTTCTTCATTGCCGTCCAAAAACAACGCTTTTTTGCATTCCTGTCTCACTTTCTCTTAGAAACAATGATTTACATCAATCCTTTTACATAATTCTTGTTTCTCATGACATTTCTAATATTGCCCACAATTATCAACTTTCTAAGTCTTTCTGAGCAGGAGAAATCGCAAAACATAGTCATTTCTTCATTGCCGTCCAAAAACATCGCTTTTTTGCATTCCTGTCTCACTTTCTCTTAGAAACAATGATTTACATCAATCCTTTTACATAATTCTTGTTTCTCATGACATTTCTAACATTGCCCACAATTATCAACTTTCTAAGTCTTTCTGAGCAGGAGAAATCGCAAAACATAGTCATTTCTTCATTGCCGTCCAAAAACAACGCTTTTTTGCATTCCTGTCTCACTTTCTCTTAGAAACAATGATTTACATCAATCCTTTTACATAATTCTTGTTTCTCATGACATTTCTAACATTGCCCACAATTATCAACTTTCTAAGTCTTTCTGAGCACGAGAAATCGCGAAATATAGTCATTTCTTCATTGCCGTCCAAAAACAACGCTTTTTTGCATTTCTGTCTCACTTTCTCTTGTAAACAATGATTTACATCAATCCTTTTACATAATTCTTGTTTCTCATGACATTTTTAACATTGCCCACAATTATCAACTTTCTAAGTCTTTCTGAGCAGGAGAAATCGCAAAACATAGTCATTTCTTCATTGCCGTCCAAAAACAACGCTTTTTTGCATTCCTGTCTCACTTTCTCTTAGAAACAATGATTTACATCAATCCTTTTACATAATTCTTGTTTCTCATGACATTTCTAACATTGCCCACAATTATCAACTTTCTAAGTCTTTCTGAGCAGGAGAAATCGCAAAACATAGTCATTTCTTCATTGCCGTCCAAAAACAACGCTTTTTTGCATTCCTGTCTCACTTTCTCTTAGAAACAATGATTTACATCAATCCTTTTACATAATTCTTGTTTCTCATGACATTTCTAACATTGCCCACAATTATCAACTTTCTAAGTCTTTCTGAGCACGAGAAATCGCGAAATATAGTCATTTCTTCATTGCCGTCCAAAAACAACGCTTTTTTGCATTTCTGTCTCACTTTATCTTGTAAACAATGATTTACATCAATCCTTTTACATAATTCTTGTTTCTCATGACATTTCTAACATTGCCCACAATTATCAACTTTCTAAGTCTTTCTGAGCAGGAGAAATCGCAAAACATAGTCATTTCTTCATTGCCGTCCAAAAACAACGCTTTTTTGCATTCCTGTCTCACTTTCTCTTAGAAACAATGATTTACATCAATCCTTTTACATAATTCTTGTTTCTCATGACATTTCTAACATTGCCCACAATTATCAACTTTCTAAGTCTTTCTGAGCAGGAGAAATTGCAAAACATAGTCATTTCTTCATTGCCGTCCAAAAACAACGCTTTTTTGCATTCCTGTCTCACTTTCTCTTAGAAACAATGATTTACATCAATCCTTTTACATAATTCTTGTTTCTCATGACATTTCTAACATTGCCCACAATTATCAACTTTCTAAGTCTTTCTGAGCACGAGGAATCGCGAAATATAGTCATTTCTTCATTGCCGTCCAAAAACAACGCTTTTTTGCATTTCTGTCTCACTTTCTCTTGTAAATAATGATTTACATCAATCCTTTTACATAATTCTTGTTTCTCATGACATTTCTAACATTGCCCACAATTATCAACTTTCTAAGTCTTTCTGAGCAGGAGAAATCGCAAAACATAGTCATTTCTTCATTGCCGTCCAAAAACAACCCTTTTTTGCATTCCTGTCTCACTTTCTCTTAGAAACAATGATTTACATCAATCCTTTTACATAATTCTTGTTTCTCATGACATTTCTAACATTGCACACAATTATCAACTTTCTAAGTCTTTCTGAACAGGAGAAATTGCAAAACATAGTCATTTCTTCATTGCCGTACAAAAACAACGCTTTTTTGCATTCCTGTCTCACTTTCTCTTAGAAACAATGATTTACATCAATCCTTTTACATAATTCTTGTTTCTCATGACATTTCTAACATTGCCCACAATTATCAACTTTCTAAGTCTTTCTGAGCACGAGAAATCGCGAAATATAGTCATTTCTTCATTGCCGTCCAAAAACAACGCTTTTTTGCATTTCTGTCTCACTTTCTCTTGTAAACAATGATTTACATCAATCCTTTTACATAATTCTTGTTTCTCATGACATTTTTAACATTGCCCACAATTATCAACTTTCTAAGTCTTTCTGAGCAGGAGAAATCGCAAAACATAGTCATTTCTTCATTGCCGTCCAAAAACAACGCTTTTTTGCATTCCTGTCTCACTTTCTCTTAGAAACAATGATTTACATCAATCCTTTTACATAATTCTTGTTTCTCATGACATTTCTAACATTGCCCACAATTATCAACTTTCTAAGTCTTTCTGAGCAGGAGAAATCGCAAAACATAGTCATTTCTTCATTGCCGTCCAAAAACAACGCTTTTTTGCATTCCTGTCTCACTTTCTCTTAGAAACAATGATTTACATCAATCCTTTTACATAATTCTTGTTTCTCATGACATTTCTAATATTGCCCACAATTATCAACTTTCTAAGTCTTTCTGAGCACGAGAAATCGCGAAATATAGTCATTTCTTCATTGCCGTCCAAAAACAACGCTTTTTTGCATTTCTGTCTCACTTTTTCTTGTAAACAATGATTTACATCAATCCTTTTACATAATTCTTGTTTCTCATGACATTTCTAACATTACCCACAATTATCAACTTTCTAAGTCTTTCTGAGCACGAGAAATCGCGAAATATAGTCATTTCTTCATTGCCGTCCAAAAACAACGCTTTTTTGCATTCCTGTCTCACTTTCTCTTAGAAACAATGATTTACATCAATCCTTTTACATAATTCTTGTTTCTCATGACATTTCTAACATTGCCCACAATTATCAACTTTCTAAGTCTTTCTGAGCAGGAGAAATCGCAAAACATAGTCATTTCTTCATTGCCGTCCAAAAACAACGCTTTTTTGCATTCCTGTCTCACTTTCTCTTAGAAACAATGATTTACATCAATCCTTTTACATAATTCTTGTTTCTCATGACATTTCTAATACTGCCCACAATTATCAACTTTCTAAGTCTTTCTGAGCACGAGAAATCGCGAAATATAGTCATTTCTTCATTGCCGTCCAAAAACAACGCTTTTTTGCATTTCTGTCTCACTTTTTCTTGTAAACAATGATTTACATCAATCCTTTTACATAATTCTTGTTTCTCATGACATTTCTAACATTACCCACAATTATCAACTTTCTAAGTCTTTCTGAGCACGAGAAATCGCGAAATATAGTCATTTCTTCATTGCCGTCCAAAAACAACGCTTTTTTGCATTTCTGTCTCACTTTCTCTTGTAAACAATGATTTACATCAATCCTTTTACATAATTCTTGTTTCTCATGACATTTCTAACATTGCCCACAATTATCAACTTTCTAAGTCTTTCTGAGCAGGAGAAATCGCAAAACATAGTCATTTCTTCATTGCCGTCCAAAAACAACGCTTTTTTGCATTCCTGTCTCACTTTCTTTTAGAAACAATGATTTACATCAATCCTTTTACATAATTCTTGTTTCTCATGACATTTCTAATATTGCCCACAATTATCAACTTTCTAAGTCTTTCTGAGCAGGAGAAATCGCAAAATATAGTCATTTCTTCATTGCCGTCCAAAAACAACGCTTTTTTGCATTCCTGTCTCACTTTCTCTTAGAAACAATGATTTACATCAATCCTTTTACATAATTCTTGTTACTCATGACATTTCTAACATTGCCCACAATTATCAACTTTCTAAGTCTTTCTGAGCAGGAGAAATCGCAAAACATAGTCATTTCTTCATTGCCGTCCAAAAACAACGCTTTTTTGCATTCCTGTCTCACTTTCTCTTAGAAACAATGATTTACATCAATCCTTTTACATAATTCTTGTTTCTCATGACATTTCTAACATTGCCCACAATTATCAACTTTCTAAGTCTTTCTGAGCAGGAGAAATCGCAAAACATAGTCATTTCTTCATTGCCGTCCAAAAACAACGCTTTTTTGCATTCCTGTCTCACTTTCTCTTAGAAACAATGATTTACATCAATCCTTTTACATAATTCTTGTTTCTCATGACATTTCTAACATTGCCCACAATTATCAACTTTCTAAGTCTTTCTGAGCACGAGAAATCGCGAAATATAGTAATTTCTTCATTGCCGTCCAAAAACAACGCTTTTTTGCATTTCTGTCTCACTTTCTCTTGTAAACAATGATTTACATCAATCCTTTTACATAATTCTTGTTTCTCATGACATTTCTAACATTGCCCACAATTATCAACTTTCTAAGTCTTTCTGAGCACGAGAAATTGCAAAATATAGTCATTTCTTCATTGCCGTCCAAAAACAACGCTTTTTTGCATTCCTGTCTCACTTTCTCTTAGAAACAATGATTTACATCAATCCTTTTACATAATTCTTGTTACTCATGACATTTCTAACATTGCCCACAATTATCAACTTTCTAAGTCTTTCTGAGCAGGAGAAATCGCAAAACACAGTCATTACTTCATTGCCGTCCAAAAACAACCCTTTTTTGCATTCCTGTCTCACTTTCTCTTAGAAACAATGATTTACATCAATCCTTTTACATAATTCTTGTTTCTCATGACATTTCTAACATTGCACACAATTATCAACTTTCTAAGTCTTTCTGAACAGGAGAAATTGCAAAACATAGTCATTTCTTCATTGCCGTACAAAAACAACGCTTTTTTGCATTCCTGTCTCACTTTCTCTTAGAAACAATGATTTACATCAATCCTTTTACATAATTCTTGTTTCTCATGACATTTCTAACATTGCCCACAATTATCAACTTTCTAAGTCTTTCTGAGCACGAGAAATTGCAAAACATAGTCATTTCTTCATTGCCGTCCAAAAACAACGCTTTTTTGCATTCCTGTCTCACTTTCTCTTAGAAACAATGATTTACATCAATCCTTTTACATAATTCTTGTTTCTCATGACATTTCTAATATTGCCCACAATTATCAACTTTCTAAGTCTTTCTGAGCAGGAGAAATCGCAAAACATAGTCATTTCTTCATTGCCGTCCAAAAACATCGCTTTTTTGCATTCCTGTCTCACTTTCTCTTAGAAACAATGATTTACATCAATCCTTTTACATAATTCTTGTTTCTCATGACATTTCTAACATTGCCCACAATTATCAACTTTCTAAGTCTTTCTGAGCAGGAGAAATCGCAAAACATAGTCATTTCTTCATTGCCGTCCAAAAACAACGCTTTTTTGCATTCCTGTCTCACTTTCTCTTAGAAACAATGATTTACATCAATCCTTTTACATAATTCTTGTTTCTCATGACATTTCTAACATTGCCCACAATTATCAACTTTCTAAGTCTTTCTGAGCACGAGAAATCGCGAAATATAGTCATTTCTTCATTGCCGTCCAAAAACAACGCTTTTTTGCATTTCTGTCTCACTTTCTCTTGTAAACAATGATTTACATCAATCCTTTTACATAATTCTTGTTTCTCATGACATTTTTAACATTGCCCACAATTATCAACTTTCTAAGTCTTTCTGAGCAGGAGAAATCGCAAAACATAGTCATTTCTTCATTGCCGTCCAAAAACAACGCTTTTTTGCATTCCTGTCTCACTTTCTCTTAGAAACAATGATTTACATCAATCCTTTTACATAATTCTTGTTTCTCATGACATTTCTAACATTGCCCACAATTATCAACTTTCTAAGTCTTTCTGAGCAGGAGAAATCGCAAAACATAGTCATTTCTTCATTGCCGTCCAAAAACAACGCTTTTTTGCATTCCTGTCTCACTTTCTCTTAGAAACAATGATTTACATCAATCCTTTTACATAATTCTTGTTTCTCATGACATTTCTAACATTGCCCACAATTATCAACTTTCTAAGTCTTTCTGAGCACGAGAAATCGCGAAATATAGTCATTTCTTCATTGCCGTCCAAAAACAACGCTTTTTTGCATATCTGTCTCACTTTATCTTGTAAACAATGATTTACATCAATCCTTTTACATAATTCTTGTTTCTCATGACATTTCTAACATTGCCCACAATTATCAACTTTCTAAGTCTTTCTGAGCAGGAGAAATCGCAAAACATAGTCATTTCTTCATTGCCGTCCAAAAACAACGCTTTTTTGCATTCCTGTCTCACTTTCTCTTAGAAACAATGATTTACATCAATCCTTTTACATAATTCTTGTTTCTCATGACATTTCTAACATTGCCCACAATTATCAACTTTCTAAGTCTTTCTGAGCAGGAGAAATTGCAAAACATAGTCATTTCTTCATTGCCGTCCAAAAACAACGCTTTTTTGCATTCCTGTCTCACTTTCTCTTAGAAACAATGATTTACATCAATCCTTTTACATAATTCTTGTTTCTCATGACATTTCTAACATTGCCCACAATTATCAACTTTCTAAGTCTTTCTGAGCACGAGGAATCGCGAAATATAGTCATTTCTTCATTGCCGTCCAAAAACAACGCTTTTTTGCATTTCTGTCTCACTTTCTCTTGTAAATAATGATTTACATCAATCCTTTTACATAATTCTTGTTTCTCATGACATTTCTAACATTGCCCACAATTATCAACTTTCTAAGTCTTTCTGAGCAGGAGAAATCGCAAAACATAGTCATTTCTTCATTGCCGTCCAAAAACAACCCTTTTTTGCATTCCTGTCTCACTTTCTCTTAGAAACAATGATTTACATCAATCCTTTTACATAATTCTTGTTTCTCATGACATTTCTAACATTGCACACAATTATCAACTTTCTAAGTCTTTCTGAACAGGAGAAATTGCAAAACATAGTCATTTCTTCATTGCCGTACAAAAACAACGCTTTTTTGCATTCCTGTCTCACTTTCTCTTAGAAACAATGATTTACATCAATCCTTTTACATAATTCTTGTTTCTCATGACATTTCTAACATTGCCCACAATTATCAACTTTCTAAGTCTTTCTGAGCACGAGAAATTGCAAAACATAGTCATTTCTTCATTGCCGTCCAAAAACAACGCTTTTTTGCATTCCTGTCTCACTTTCTCTTAGAAACAATGATTTACATCAATCCTTTTACATAATTCTTGTTTCTCATGACATTTCTAATATTGCCCACAATTATCAACTTTCTAAGTCTTTCTGAGCAGGAGAAATCGCAAAACATAGTCATTTCTTCATTGCCGTCCAAAAACAACGCTTTTTTGCATTCCTGTCTCACTTTCTCTTAGAAACAATGATTTACATCAATCCTTTTACATAATTCTTGTTTCTCATGACATTTCTAACATTGCCCACAATTATCAACTTTCTAAGTCTTTCTGAGCAGGAGAAATCGCAAAACATAGTCATTTCTTCATTGCCGTCCAAAAACAACGCTTTTTTGCATTCCTGTCTCACTTTCTCTTAGAAACAATGATTTACATCAATCCTTTTACATAATTCTTGTTTCTTATGACATTTCTAACATTGCCCACAATTATCAACTTTCTAAGTCTTTCTGAGCACGAGAAATCGCGAAATATAGTCATTTCTTCATTGCCGTCCAAAAACAACGCTTTTTTGCATTTCTGTCTCACTTTCTCTTGTAAACAATGATTTACATCAATCCTTTTACATAATTCTTGTTTCTCATGACATTTTTAACATTGCCCACAATTATCAACTTTCTAAGTCTTTCTGAGCAGGAGAAATCGCAAAACATAGTCATTTCTTCATTGCCGTCCAAAAACAACGCTTTTTTGCATTCCTGTCTCACTTTCTCTTAGAAACAATGATTTACATCAATCCTTTTACATAATTCTTGTTTCTCATGACATTTCTAACATTGCCCACAATTATCAACTTTCTAAGTCTTTCTGAGCAGGAGAAATCGCAAAACATAGTCATTTCTTCATTGCCGTCCAAAAACAACGCTTTTTTGCATTCCTGTCTCACTTTCTCTTAGAAACAATGATTTACATCAATCCTTTTACATAATTCTTGTTTCTCATGACATTTCTAATATTGCCCACAATTATCAACTTTCTAAGTCTTTCTGAGCACGAGAAATCGCGAAATATAGTCATTTCTTCATTGCCGTCCAAAAACAACGCTTTTTTGCATTCCTGTCTCACTTTCTCTTAGAAACAATGATTTACATCAATCCTTTTACATAATTCTTGTTTCTCATGACATTTCTAACATTGCCCACAATTATCAACTTTCTAAGTCTTTCTGAGCAGGAGAAATCGCAAAACATAGTCATTTCTTCATTGCCGTCCAAAAACAACGCTTTTTTGCATTCCTGTCTCACTTTCTCTTAGAAACAATGATTTACATCAATCCTTTTACATAATTCTTGTTTCTCATGACATTTCTAATATTGCCCACAATTATCAACTTTCTAAGTCTTTCTGAGCACGAGAAATCGCGAAATATAGTCATTTCTTCATTGCCGTCCAAAAACAACGCTTTTTTGCATTTCTGTCTCACTTTTTCTTGTAAACAATGATTTACATCAATCCTTTTACATAATTCTTGTTTCTCATGACATTTCTAACATTACCCACAATTATCAACTTTCTAAGTCTTTCTGAGCACGAGAAATCGCGAAATATAGTCATTTCTTCATTGCCGTCCAAAAACAACGCTTTTTTGCATTTCTGTCTCACTTTCTCTTGTAAACAATGATTTACATCAATCCTTTTACATAATTCTTGTTTCTCATGACATTTCTAACATTGCCCACAATTATCAACTTTCTAAGTCTTTCTGAGCAGGAGAAATCGCAAAACATAGTCATTCTTCATTGCCGTCCAAAAACAACGCTTTTTGCATTCCTGTCTCACTTTCTTTTAGAAACAATGATTTACATCAATCCTTTTACATAATTCTTGTTTCTCATGACATTTCTAATATTGCCCACAATTATCAACTTTCTAAGTCTTTCTGAGCAGGAGAAATCGCAAAATATAGTCATTTCTTCATTGCCGTCCAAAAACAACGCTTTTTTGCATTCCTGTCTCACTTTCTCTTAGAAACAATGATTTACATCAATCCTTTTACATAATTCTTGTTACTCATGACATTTCTAACATTGCCCACAATTATCAACTTTCTAAGTCTTTCTGAGCAGGAGAAATCGCAAAACATAGTCATTTCTTCATTGCCGTCCAAAAACAACGCTTTTTTGCATTCCTGTCTCACTTTCTCTTAGAAACAATGATTTACATCAATCCTTTTACATAATTCTTGTTTCTCATGACATTTCTAACATTGCCCACAATTATCAACTTTCTAAGTCTTTCTGAGCAGGAGAAATCGCAAAACATAGTCATTCTTCATTGCCGTCCAAAAACAACGCTTTTTTGCATTCCTGTCTCACTTTCTCTTAGAAACAATGATTTACATCATCCTTTTACATAATTCTTGTTTCTCATGACATTTCTAACATTGCCCACAATTATCAACTTTCTAAGTCTTTCTGAGCACGAGAAATCGCGAAATATAGTAATTTCTTCATTGCCGTCCAAAAACAACGCTTTTTTGCATTTCTGTCTCACTTTCTCTTGTAAACAATGATTTACATCAATCCTTTTACATAATTCTTGTTTCTCATGACATTTCTAACATTGCCCACAATTATCAACTTTCTAAGTCTTTCTGAGCACGAGAAATTGCAAAATATAGTCATTTCTTCATTGCCGTCCAAAAACAACGCTTTTTTGCATTCCTGTCTCACTTTCTCTTAGAAACAATGATTTACATCAATCCTTTTACATAATTCTTGTTACTCATGACATTTCTAACATTGCCCACAATTATCAACTTTCTAAGTCTTTCTGAGCAGGAGAAATCGCAAAACATAGTCATTTCTTCATTGCCGTCCAAAAACAACGCTTTTTGCATTCCTGTCTCACTTTCTCTTAGAAACAATGATTTACATCAATCCTTTTACATAATTCTTGTTTCTCATGACATTTCTAACATTGCCCACAATTATCAACTTTCTAAGTCTTTCTGAGCACGAGAAATCGCGAAATATAGTCATTTCTTCATTGCCGTCCAAAAACAACGCTTTTTGCATTTCTGTCTCACTTTCTCTTGTAAACAATGATTTACATCAATCCTTTTACATAATTCTTGTTTCTCATGACATTTCTAACATTGCCCACAATTATCAACTTTCTAGTCTTTCTGAGCAGGAGAAATCGCAAAACATAGTCATTTCTTCATTGCCGTCCAAAAACAACGCTTTTTGCATTCCTGTCTCACTTTCTCTTAGAAACAATGATTTACATCAATCCTTTTACATAATTCTTGTTTCTCATGACATTTCTAATATTGCCCACAATTATCAACTTTCTAAGTCTTTCTGAGCAGGAGAAATCGCAAAATATAGTCATTTTCTTCATTGCCGTCCAAAACAACGCTTTTTTGCATTCCTGTCTCACTTTCTCTTAGAAACAATGATTTTACATCAATCCTTTTACATAATTCTTGTTACTCATGACATTTCTAACATTGCCCACAATTATCAACTTTCTAAGTCTTTTCTGAGCAGGAGAAATCGCAAAACATAGTCATTTCTTCATTGCCGTCCAAAACAACGCTTTTTTGCATTCCTGTCTCACTTTCTCTTAGAAACAATGATTTACATCAATCCTTTTACATAATTCTTGTTTCTCATGACATTTCTAACATTGCCCACAATTATCAACTTTCTAAGTCTTTCTGAGCACGAGAAATCGCGAAATATAGTCATTTCTTCATTGCCGTCCAAAAACAACGCTTTTTTTGCATTTCTGTCTCACTTTCTCTTGTAAACAATGATTTACATCAATCCTTTTACATAATTCTTGTTTCTCATGACATTTCTAACATTGCCCACAATTATCAACTTTCTAAGTCTTTCTGAGCACGAGAAATTGCAAAACATAGTCATTTCTTCATTGCCGTCCAAAAACAACGCTTTTATTGCATTCCTGTCTCACTTTCTCTAGAAACAATGATTTACATCAATCCTTTTACATAATTCTTGTTTCTCATGACATTTCTAATATTGCCCACAATTATCAACTTTCTAAGTCTTTCTGAGCAGGAGAAATCGCAAAACATAGTCAATTCTTCATTGCCGTCCAAAAACAACGCTTTTTTGCATTCCTGTCTCCACTTTCTCTTAGATAAATGATTTACAGCAATCCTTTTACATAATTCTTGTTTCTCATGACATTTCTAACATTGCCCACAATTATCAACTTTCTAAGTCTTTCTGAGCAGGAGAAATCGCAAAACATAGTCATTTCTTCATTGCCGTCCCAAAAACAACGCTTTTTTGCCATCCTGTCTCACTTTCTCTTAGAAACAATGATTTACATCAATCCTTTTACATAATTCTTGTTTCTCATGACATTTCTAACATTACCCACAATTATCAACTTTCTAAGTCTTTCTGAGCACGAGAAATTGCAAAACATAGTCATTTCTTCATTGCCGTCCAAAAACAACGCTTTTTTGCATTCCTGTCTCACTTTCTCTTAGAAACAATGATTTACATCATCCTTTTACATAATTCTTGTTTCTCATGACATTTCTAATATTGCCCACAATTATCAACTTTCTAAGTCTTTCTGAGTGGGAGAAATCGCAAAACATAGTCATTTCTTCATTGCCGTCCAAAAACAACGCTTTTTTGCATTCTGTCTCACTTTCTCTTAGAAACAATGATTTACATCAATCCTTTTACATAATTCTTGTTTCTCATGACATTTCTTACATTGCCCACAATTATCAACTTTCTAAGTCTTTCTGAGCAGGAGAAATCGACAAAACATAGTAATTTCTTCATTGCCGTCCAAAAAACAACGCTTTTTGGCATTCCTGTCTCACTTTCTCTTAGAAACAATGATTACATCAATCCTTTTACATAATTCTTGTTTCTCATGACATTTCTAACATTGCCCACCAATTATCAACTTTCTAAGTCTTTCTGAGCACGAGAAATCGCGAAATATAGTCATTTCTTCATTGCCGTCCAAAAACAACGCTTTTTGGCATTTCTGTCTCACTTTCTCTTGTAAACAATGATTTACATCAATCCTTTTACATAATTCTTGTTTCTCATGACATTTCTAACATTGCCCACAATTATCAACTTCTAAGTCTTTCTGAGCAAGGGAGAAATCGCAAAACATAGTCATTTCTTCATTGCCGTCCAAAAAACAACGCTTTTTTGCATTCTGTCTCACTTTCTCTTAGAAACAATGATTTACATCAATCCTTTTACATAATTCTTGTTTCTCATGACATTTCTAATATTGCCCACAATTATCAACTTTCTAAGTCTTTCTGAGCAGGAGAAATCGCAAAATATAGTCATTTCTTCATTGCCGTCCAAAAACAACGCTTTTTTGCATTCTGTCTCACTTTCTCTTAGAAACAATGATTTACATCAATCCTTTTACATAATTCTTGTACTCATGACATTTCTAACATTGCCCACAATTATCAACTTTCTAAGTCTTTCTGAGCAGGAGAAAATCGCAAAACATAGTAATTTCTTCATTGCCGTCCAAAAACAACGCTTTTTTGCATTCCTGTCTCACTTCTCTTAGAAACAATGATTTACATCAATCCTTTTACATAATTCTTGTTTCTCATGACATTTCTAACATTGCCCACAATTATCAACTTTCTAAGTCTTTCTGAGCACGAGAAATCGCGAAATATAGTCATTTCTTCATTGCCAGTCCAAAAAACAACGCTTTTTTGCATTTCTGTCTCACTTTCTCTTGTAAACAATGATTTACATCAATCCTTTTACATAATTCTTGTTTCTCATGACATTTCTAACATTGCCCACAATTATCAACTTTCTAAGTCTTTCTGAGCAGGAGAAATCGCAAAACATAGTCATTTCTTCATTGCCGTCCAAAAACAACGCTTTTTTGCATTCCTGTCTCACTTTCTCTTAGAAAACAATGATTTACATCAATCCTTTTACATAATTCTTGTTTCTCATGACATTTCTAACATTACCCACAATTATCAACTTTCTAAGTCTTCTGAGGCACGAGAAATTGCAAAACATAGTCATTTCTTCATTGCCGTCCAAAAACAACGCTTTTTTGCATTCCTGTCTCACTTTCTCTTAGAAACAATGATTTACATCATCTTTTACATAATTCTTGTTTCTCATGACATTTCTAATATTGCCCCACAATTATCAACTTTCTAAGTCTTTCTGAGCAGGAGAATCGCAAAACATAGTCATTTCTTCATTGCCGTCCAAAAACAACGCTTTTTTGCATTCCTGTCTCACTTTCTCTTAGAAACAATGATTTACATCAATCCTTTACATAATTCTTGTTTCTCATGACATTTCTAATATTGCCCACAATTATCAACTTTCTAAGTCTTTCTGAGCAGGAGAAATCGCAAAATATAGTCATTTCTTCATTTGCCGTCCAAAAACAATGCTTTTTTGCATTCGCTGTCTCACTTTCCTCTTAGAAACAATGATTTTCATCAATA
>NW_027446972.1:105000-106230 GCF_038048845.1 Mixophyes fleayi | reverse complement strand
TAAGCAATCACCCCCTACAGCCACACCACCCTGAACAAGCCAGATCTCGCCTGATCTTGGAAGCTAAGCAGCGCCAGGTCTGGTTAGTACTTGGATGGGGAGACCACCTGGGAATACCCAGGTGCTGTAGGCTTTTTTTTTCTCTCTCTCTTGTTCTTGCTTCCTTCAATTGTGGTTTTGAGATGTATAAGAGATGTAGGTCTGTAAGCAACCAACACCTACAGCCACACCACCCTGAACAAGCCCAATCTCGTCTGATCTTGGAAGCTAAGCAGGGCCGGGCCTGGCTAGTACTTGAATGGGAGACTACCTGGGAATACCCAGGTGCTCATACACATTTTTTTTCTCTCTCTTGTACTTGCTTCCTTCAATGCTGGTTTTGAGATGAATAAGAGATGTAGGTCAGTAGAAAACCAATACCTACAGACACACCACCCTGAACAAGCCCAATCTCGTCTGATTTTGGGAAGCTAAACAGGGCTGGGCCTGGTTAGTAGTTGGATGGGAGACCACCTGGGAATACCAGGTGCCGTAGGCCTTTTTTTTTCTCTCTCTTGTTCTTGCTTCCTTCAATGCTGGTTTGGAGATGTATAAGAGATGTAGGTCAGTAGGCAACCAATACCTACAGCCACACAACCCTGAACAAGCCTAATCTTGTCTGATCTTGGAAGCTAAGCAGGGCTGGGCCTGGTTACTACTTGGATGGGAGACCACCTGGGAATTCCAGTTGCTGTAGGCATTTTTTTATTTCTCTCGTTACTGCTTCTTTCCTTCAATGCCTGGTTTTGAGATGTATAAGAGATGTAGGTCAGTAAGCAACCAATACCTACAGCCACACCACCCTTAACAAGCCCAATCTCACCTGATCTTGGAAGCTAAGCAGGGGCCAGGCCTGGTTAGTACTTGGATGGGAGACCACCTGGGAATATCAGGTGCTGTAGGCCTTTTTTTTCTCTCTCTTGTTCTTGCTTCCTTCAATGCTGGTTTTGAGATGTATAAGAGATGTAGGTCTGTAAGCAACCAACACATACAGCCACACCACCCTGAACAAGCCCAATCTCGTCTGATCTTGGAAGCTAAGCAGGGCCAGTCCTGGTTAGTACTTGGATGGGAGACTACCTGGGAATACCAGGTGCCGTAGGCATTTTTTTTTCTCTCTCTTGTTCTTGCTTCCTTCAATGCTGGTGTTGAGATGAATAAGAGATGTAGGTCAGTAGTTAACCAATACCT
>NW_027446972.1:87500-92500 GCF_038048845.1 Mixophyes fleayi | reverse complement strand
GCTGTAGGCCTTTTTTTTCTCTCTCTCTCTCTCTCTTGTTCTAGCTTCCTTCAATGCTGGTTTTGAGATGTATAAGAGATGTAGGTCAGTAGGCAACCAATACCTACAGCCACACCACCCTGAACAAGCCCAATCTCGCCTGATCTTGGAAGATAAGCAGGGCCGGGCCTGGTTAGTACTTGGATGGGAGACCACCTGGGAATACCAGGTGCTGTAGGCCTTTTTTTTCTCTCTCTCTCTCTCTCTCTTGTTCTTGCTTCCTTCAATGCTGGTTTTGAGATGTATGAGAGATGTAGGTCAGTAGGCAACAAATACCTACAGCCACACCACCCTGAACAAGCCCAATCTTGACTGATCTTGGATGCTAAGCAGGGCCGGGCTTGGTTAGTATTTGTATGGGAGACCACCTGGGAATTCGAGGTGCTGTAAGCCTTTTTTTTTTCTCTCTCTTGTTCTTGCTTCCTTCAATGCTGGTTTTGAGATGTATAAGAGATGTAGCTCAGTAGGCAACCAATACCTACAGCCACAACACCCTGAACAAGAACAATCTCGTCTGATCTTGGAAGCTAAGCAGGGCTGGGCCTGGTTAGTACTTGGATGGGAGAGCACCTGGGAATACCAGGTGCTGTAGGCCTTTTTTTTTCTCTCTCTTGTTCTTGCTTCCTTCAATGCTGGTTTTGAGATGTATAAGAGATGTAGGTCAGTAGGCAACCAATACCTACAGACACACCACCGTGAACAAGAACAATTTCGTCTGATCTTGGAAGCTAAGCAGGGCTGGGCCTGGTTAGTACTTGGATGGGAGACCACCTGGGAATACCAGGTGCTTTAGGCCTTTTTTTTTCTCTCTCTTGTTCTTGCTTCCTTCAATGCTGGTTTTGAGATGTATAAGAGATGTAGGTCAGGAAGGAACCAATACCTACAGCCACACCACCCTGAACAAGACCAATCTCATCTGATCTTGGAAGCTAAGCAGGGCTGGGCCTGGTTAGTACTTGGATGGGAGACCACCTGGGAATACCAGGTGCCGTAGGCCTTTTTTTTTCTCTCTTGTTCTTGCTTCCTTCAATGCTGGTTTTGAGATGTATAAGAGATGTAGGTCAGTAGGCAACCAATACTTACAGCCACACCACCCTGAACAAGCCCAATCTCGTCTGATCTTGGAAGCTAAGCAGGGCCGGGAATGGTTACTACTTGGATGGGAGACCACCTGGGAATTCCAGGTGCTGTAGGCATTTTATTATTTCTCTCGTTACTGCTTCCTTCAATGCTGGTTTTGAGATGTATAAGAGATGTAGGTCAGTAAGCAACCAATACCTACAGCCACACCACCCTGAACAAGCCCAAACTCACCTGATCTTGGAAGCTAAGCAGGGCCGGGCCTGGTTAGTAGTTGGATGGGAGACCACCTCGGAATACCAGGTGCTGTAGGCCTTTTTTTTCTCTCTCTTGTTCTTGCTTCCTTCAATGCTGGTTTTGAGATGTATAAGAGATGTAGGTCAGTAGACACCCAATACCCACGGCCACACCACCCTGAACAAGCCCAAACTCGTCTGATCTCGGAAGCTAAGCAGGGCTGTGCCTGGTTAGTAGTTGGATGGGAGACCACCTGGGAATACCAGGTGCCGTAGGCCTTTTTTTGTCTCTCTCTTGTTCTTGCTTCCTTCAATGCTGGTTTTGAGATGTATAAGAGATGTAGGTCAGTAGGCAACCAATACCCATGTGATGCAACCTGGGAATTCCAGGTGCTGTAGGCCTTTTTTTTTCTCTCTCTTGTTCTTGCTTCCTTCAATGCTGGTTTTGAGATGTAGGTCAGTTGGCAACAAATACCTACAGCCACACCACACTGAGCAAGCCCAATCTCGTCTGATCTTGGAAGCTAAACAGTGTCGGGCCTGGTTAATACTTGGATGGGAGACCACCTGGAAATACCAGGTGCTGTAGGCCTTTTTTTCTCTCTCTCTTGTTCTTGCTTCCTTCAATGCTAGTTTTGAGATGTATAAGAGATGTAGGTCAGTAGGCAGCTAATACATACAGCCACACCTCCCTGAACAAGCCCAATCTTGTCTGATCTTGGAAGCTAAGCAGGGCCAGGCCTGGTTAGTACTTGGATGAGAGACTACCTGGGAATACCAGGTGCTGTAGGCCTTTTTTTTTCTCTCTTTTGTTCTTGCTTCCTTCAATGCTGGTTTTGAGATGTATAAGACATGTAGGTCAGTAGACGCCCAATACCCACGGCCACACCACTCTGAACAAGCCCAATCTCGTCTGATGTTGGAAGCTAAGCAGGGCCGTGCCTGGTTAGTACTTTGATGGGAGACCACCTGGGAATACCAGGTGCCATAGGCCTTTTTTTTCTCTCTCTTGTTCTTGCTTCCTTCAATGCTGGTTTTGAGATGTAGGTCAGTAAGCAACAAATAACTACAGCTACACCACCCTGAACAAGTCTAATCTTGTCTGATCTTGGAAACTAAGCAGGGTCGGGCCTGGTTAGTAATTGGATGGGAGACCAGCTGGGAATACCAGGTGCCATAGGCCTTTTTTTTTTCTCTCTCTTGTTCTTGCTTCTTTCAATGCTGGTTTTGAGATGTATGAGAGATGTAGGTCAGTAGGCAACTAACACCTACAGCCACACCATCCTGAACAAGCTCAATCTCGTTTCATTTTGGAAGCTAAGCAGGGCTGGGCCTGGTTAGTACTTGGATGGGAGACCACCTGGGAATACCAGGTGCCGTAGGCCTTTTTTTGTCTCTCTCTTGTTCTTGCTTCCTTCAATGCTGGTTTTGAGATGTAGGTCAGTAAGCAACAAATAACTACAGCTACACCACCCTGAACAAGTCTAATCTTGTCTGATCTTGGAAACTAAGCAGGGTCGGGCCTGGTTAGTAATTGGATGGGAGACCAGCTGGGAATACCAGGTGCCATAGGCCTTTTTTTTTTCTCTCTCTTGTTCTTGCTTCTTTCAATGCTGGTTTTGAGATGTATGAGAGATGTAGGTCAGTAGGCAACAAATACCTACAGCCACACCACCCTGAACAAGCCCAATCTTGACTGATCTTGGAAGCTAAGCAGGGCTGGGCTTGGTTAGTACTTGGATGGGAAACCACCTGGGAATTCCAGGTGCTGTAGGCATTTTTTCATTTCTCTCGTTACTGCTTCCTTCAAAGCTGGTTTTGAGATGTATAAGAGATGTAGGTCAGTAAGCAACCATTACCTACAGCCACACCACCCTGAACAAGCCCAATCTCACCTGATCTTGGAAGCTAAGCAGGGCCGGGCCTGGTTAGTACTTGGATGGGAGACCACCTGGGAGTACCAGGTGCTGTAGGCCTTTTTTTTCTCTTGTTCTTGCTGCCTTCAATGCTGGTTTTGAGATGTATAAGAGATGTAGGTCTCTAAGCAACCAACACCTACAGCGACACCACCCTGAACAAGCCAGATCTCGCCTAATCTTGGAAGCTAAGCAGGGCCAGGCCTGGTTAGTACTTGGATGGGAGATGACCTGGGAATACCAGGTGCTGTAGGCCTTTTTTTTCTCTCTCTCTTGTTCTTGCTTCCTTCAATGCTGGTTTTGAGATGTATAAGAGATGTAGGTCTGTAAGCAACCAACACCTACAGCCGCACCGCCCTGAACAAGCCCAATCTCGTCTGATCTTGGAAGTTAAGCAGGCCCGGGCCAGGTTAGTACTTGGATGGGAGACCACCTGGGAGTACCAGGTGCAGTAGGCATTTTTTTTTCTCTCTCTTGTTCTTGCTTCCTTCAATGCTGGTTTTGAGATAAATGAGAGATGTAGGTCAGTAGATAACTGATACCTACAGCTACACCACCCTAAGCAAGCCCTATCTCGCCTGATCTTGGAAGCTAAGCAGGGCCGGGCTTGGTTAGTACTTGGATGGGAGACCACCTGGGAATACCAGGTGCTGTAGGCCTTTTTTTTCTCTCTCTTGTTCTTGGTTCCTTCAAAGCTGGTTTTGAGATGTAGGTCAGTAGGCAGCAAATACCTACAGCCACACCACCCTGAACAAGCCCAATCTTGACTGATCTTGGATGCTAAGCAGGGCCGGGCTTGGTTAGTACTTGGATGGGAGACCACCTGGGAATTTGAGGTGCTGTAAGCCTTTTTTTTTTTCTCTCTCTTGTTCTTGCTTACTTCAATGCTGGTTTTGAGATGTATAAGAGATGTAGGTCAGTAGGCAACCAATACCTACAGCCATACCACCCTGAACAAGAACAATCTCGTCTGATCTTGGAAGCTAAGCAGGGCTGGGCCTGGTTAGTACTTGGATGGGAGACCACCTGCGAATTCCAGGTGCTGTAGGCATTTATTTATTTCTCTCATTACTCCTTCCTTCAATGCTGGTTTTGAGATGTATAAGAGATGTAGGTCTGTAATCAACCAACACCTACAGCCACACCACCCTGAACAAGCCAGATCTCGCCTGATCTTGCAAGCTAAGCAGGGCCAGGCCTGGTTAGTACTTGGATGGGAGACCACCTGGGAATACCAGGTGCTGTAGGCCTTTTTTTTCTCTCTCTCTTGTTCTTGCTTCCTTCAATGCTGGTTTTGAGATGTATAAGAGATGTAGGTCTGTAAGCAACCAACACCTACAGCCACACCACCCTGAACAAGCCCAATCTCGTCTGATCTTGGAAACTAAGCAGGGCCGGGCCTGGTTAGTACTTGGATGGGAGACTACCTGGGAATACCAGGTGCCGTAGGCGTTTTTTTTTCTCTCTCTTGTTCTTGCTTCCTTCAATGCTGGTTTTGAGATGAATAAGAGATGTAGGTCAGTAGATAGCCAATACCTAAAGCCACACCACCCTGAACAAGCCCAATCTTGCCTGATCTTGGAAGCTAAGCAGGGCTGGGCCTGGTTAGTAGTTGGATGGGAGACCACCTGGGAATACCAGGTGCCGTAGGCCTTTTTTTTTCTCTCTCTTGTTCTTGCTTCCTTCAATGCTGGTTTTGAGATGTAGGTCAGTATGCAACAAATACCTA
>NW_027446972.1:72500-75000 GCF_038048845.1 Mixophyes fleayi | reverse complement strand
CCAGTACCCACGGCCACACCACCCTGAACAAGCCCAATCTCATCTGATCTTGAAAGCTAAGCAGGAACAGGCCTGGTTAGTACTTGGATGGGAGACCACCTGGGAATTCCAGGTGCTGTATGCCTTTTTTTTTCGCTCTCTTGTTCTTGCTTCATTCAATGCTGGTTTTGAGATGTATAAGAGATGTAGGTAAGGAGGCAACCAATACCTACAGCCACGCCACCCTGAACAAGTCCAATCTCGTCTGATCTTGGAAGCTAAGCAGGGCTGGGCCTGGTTAGTAGTTGGATGGGAGACCACCTGGGAATACCAGGTGCTTTAGGCCTTTTTTTTTCTCTCTCTTGTTCTTGCTTCCTTCAATACTGGTTTTGAGATGTATAAGAGATGTAGGTCAGGAGGGAACCAATACCTACAGCCACACCACCCTGAACAAGACCAATCTCATCTGATCTTGGAAGCTAAGCAGGGCCGGGCCTGGTTAGTACTTGGATGGGAGACCACTTGGGAATTCCAGGAGCTGTTGGCCTTTTTTTTTTCTCTCTCTTGTTCTTGCTTCCTTCAATGCTGGTTTTGAGATGTAGGTCAGTAAGCAACAAATAACTACAGCCACACCACCCTGAACAAGCCTAATCTGGTCTGATCTTGGAAACTAAGCAGGGTCAGGCCTGGTTAGTAATTGGATGGGAGACCACCTGGGAATACTAGGTGCCATAGGCCTTTTTTTTTTCTCTCTCTTGTTCTTGCTTCCTTCAATGCTGGTTTTGAGATGTATAAGAGATGTAAGTCAGGAAGCAACCAGTACCTACAGCCACACCACCCTGAGCAAGCCCAATCTTAACTGATCTTGCAAGCTAAGCAGTGCTGGGCCTGATTAGTACTTGGATGGGAGACCACCTGGGAATTCCAGGTGTTGTAAGCCTTTTTTTTTTCTCTCTCTTGTTCTTGCTTCCTTCAATGCTGGTTTTGAGATGTATAAGAGATGTAGGTCAGTAGGCAACCAATACCTACAGCCACACCACCCTGAACAAGAACAATCTTGTCTGATCTTGGAAGCTAAGCAGGGCTGGGCCTGGTTAGTACTTGGATGGGAGACCACCTGGGAATACCAGGTGCCGTAGGCCTTTTTTTTTTCTCTCTCTTGTTCTTGCTTCCTTCAATGCTGGTTTTAAGATGAATAAGAGATGTAGGTCAGTAGGCAACCAATACCTACAGCCACACCACCCTGAACAAGCCCAATATCATCTGCTCTTGGAAGCTAAGAAGGGCCAGGCCTGGTTAGTACTTGGATGGGAGACCACCTGGGAATACCAGGTGCTGTAGGCATTTTTTTTCTCTCTCTTGCTCTTGCTTCCTTCAATGCTGGTTTTGAGATGTATAAGAGATGTAGGTCAGGAGGCAACCAATACCTACAGCCACACCACCATGAACAAGCCACATCTTGTCTGATCTTGGAAGCTAAGCAGGGCCAGGCCTGGTTAGTACTTGGATGGGAGACCACCTGGGAATACCAGGTGCTGTAGGCATTTTTTTTTCTCTCTCTTGTTCTTGCTTCCTTCAATGCTGGTTTTGAGATGTATAAGAGATGTAGGTCAGTAGACAACCAATACCTACAGCCACACCACCCTGAACAAGAACAATTTCGTCAGATCTTGGAAGCTAAGCAGGGCCGGGCCTGGTTAGTACTTGGATGGGAGACCACTTGGGAATTCCAGGAGCTGTTAGCCTTTTTTTTTTTCTCTCTCTTGTTCTTGCTTCCTTCAATGCTGATTTTGAGATGTATAAGAGATGTAGGTCAGTAGGCAACCAATACCTACAGCCGCACCACCCTCAGCAAGGCTAATCTCATCTGATCTTGGAAGCTAAGCAGGGCCGGGCCTGGTTAGTACTTGGATGGGAGACCACCTGGGAATACTAGGTGCCATAGGCCTTTTTTTTTTCTCTCTCTTGTTCTTGCTTCCTTCAATGCTGGTTTTGAGATGTATAAGAGATGTAAGTCAGGAGGCAACCAGTACCTACAGCCACACCACCCTGAGCAAGCCCAATCTTAACTGATCTTGGAAGCTAAGCAGTGCTGGGCCTGGTTAGTACTTGGATGGGAGACCACCTGGGAATTCCAGGTGTTGTAAGCCTTTTTTTTTTCTCTCTCTTGTTCTTGCTTCCTTCAATGCTGGTTTTGAGATGTATAAGAGATGTAGGTCAGTAGGTAACCAATACCTACAGCCACACCACCCTGAACAAGAACAATCTCGTCTGATCTTGGAAGCTAAGCAGGGCTGGGCCTGGTTAGTTCTTGGATGGGAGACCACCTGGGAATACCAGGTGCCGTAGGCCTTTTTTTTTTCTCTCTCTTGTTCTTGCTTCCTTCAATGCTGGTTTTGAGATGTATGAGAGATGTAGGTCAGTAGGCAACAAATACCTACAGCCACACCACCCTGAACAAGCCCAATCTTGACTGATCTTGGAAGCTAAGCAGGGCCAGGCCTGGTTAGTACTTGGATGG
>NW_027446972.1:62500-70000 GCF_038048845.1 Mixophyes fleayi | reverse complement strand
ATGTAAGTCAGGAGGCAACCAGTACCTACAGCCACACCACCCTGAACAAGCCCAATCTTAACTGATCTTGGAAGCTAAGCAGTGCTGGGCCTGGTTAGTACTTGGATGGGAGACCACCTGGGAATTCCAGGTGTTGTAAGCCTATTTTTTTTCTCTCTCTTGTTCTTGCTTCCTTCAATGCTGGTTTTGAGATGTATAAGAGATGTAGGTCAGTAGGCAACCTATACCTACAGCCACACCACCCTGAACAAGAACAATCTCGTCTGATCTTGGAAGCTAAGCAGGGCTGGGCCTGGTTAGTTCTTGGATGGGAGACCACCTGGGAATACCAGGTGCCATAGGCCTTTTTTTTTTCTCTCTCTTGTTCTTGCTTCCTTCAATGCTGGTTTTAAGATGAATAAGAGATGTAGGTCAGTAGGCAACCAATACCTACAGCCACACCACCCTGAACAAGCCCAATATCATCTGATCTTGGAAGCTAAGCAGGGCCAGGCCTGGTTAGTACTTGGATGGGAGACCAACTGGGAATACCAGGTGCTGTAGGCATTTTTTTTCTTGCTCTTGCTTCCTTCAATGCTGGTTTTGAGATGTATAAGAGATGTAGGTCAGGAGGCAACCAATAGCTACAGCCACACCACCCTAAACAAGCCCAATCTCATCTGATCTTGGAAGCTAAGCAGGGCCAGGCCTGGTTAGTACTTGGATTGGAGACCACCTGGGAATACCAGGTGCTGTAGGCTTTTTTTTTCTCTCTCTTGTTCTTGCTTCCTTCAATGCTGGTTTTGAGATGTATAAGAGATGTAGGTCAGTAGACAACCAATACCTACAGCCACACCACCCTGAACAAGAACAATTTTGTCAGATCTTGGAAGCTAAGCAGGGCCGGGCCTGGTTAGTACTTGGATGGGAGACCACTTGGGAATTCCAGGAGCTGTTGGCCTTTTTTTTTTTCTCTCTCTTGTTCTTCTTCCTTCAATGCTGATTTTGAGATGTATAAGAGATGTAGGTCAGTAGGCAACCATTACCTACAGCCACACCACCCTCAGCAAGGCTAATCTAAACTGATCTTGGAAGCTAAGCAGGGCCAGGCCTGGTTAGTACTTGGATGGGAGACCACCTGCGAATACCCGGTGCCATGGGCCTTTTTTTTTTCTCTCTCTTGTTCTTGCTGCCTTCAATGCTGGTTTTGAGATGTATAAGAGATGTAGGTCAGTAGGCAACCAAATATCTACAGCCACACCACCCTGAACAAGCCCAATCTCGTCTGATCTTGTAAGCTAAACAGGGCCGGGCCTGGTTAGTACTTGGATGTGAGGCAACCTGGGAATTCCAGGAGCTGTAGGTCTTTTTTTTTTCTCTCTCTTGTTCTTGCTTCCTTCAATGCTGGTTTTGAGATGTAGGTCAGTAGGCAACAAAAACGTACAGCCACACCACACTGAGCAAGTCCAATGTTGTCTGATCTTGGAAGCTAAGCAGGGTCAGGCCTGGTTAATATTTCGATGGGAGACCACCTGGAAATACCAGTTGCTGTAGGCCTTTTTTTTTCTCTCTCTTGTTCTTGCTTCCTTCAATGCTAGTTTTGAGATGTATAAGAGATGTAGGTAAGTAGGCATCCAATACATACAGCCACACCTCCCTGAACAAGCCCAAACTCGTCTGATCTTCGAAGCTAAGTAGGGCCGGGCCTGGTTAGTACTTGGATGGGAGACCACCTCGGAATTCCAGGTGTTGTAAGCTTTTTTTTTTTCTCTCTCTTGTTCTTGCTTCCTTCAATGCTGGTTTTGAGATGTATAAGAGATGTAGGTCAGGAGGCTACCAACACCTACAGCCACATCACCCTGAGCAAGCCCAATCTTAACTGATCGTGGAAGCTAAGCAGTGCTGGGCCTAGTAAGTACTTGGATGGGAGACCACTTGGGAATTCCAGGAGCTGTTGGCCTTTTTTTTTTCTCTCTCTTGTTCTTGCTTCCTTCAATGCTGGTTTTGAGATGTATAAGAGATGTAGGTCAGGAGGCTACCAATACCTACAGCCACATCACCCTGAGCAAGCGCAATCTTAACTGATTGTGGAAGCTAAGCAGTGCTGGGCCTAGTAAGTACTTGGATGGGAGACCACCTCTGAATTCCAGGTGTTGTAAGCTTTTTTTTTTTCTCTCTCTTGTTCTTGCTTCCTTCAATGCTGGTTTTGAGATGTATAAGAGATGTAGGTCTGTAAACAACCAACACCTACAGCCACACTGCCCTGGACAAGCCCAATCTCGTCTGATCTTGGAAGTTAAGCAGGGCCGGGCCTGGTTAGTACTTGGATGGGAGACCACCTGGGAATACCAGGTGCCGTAGGCATTTTTTTTTCTCTCTCTTGTTCTTGCTTCCTTCAATGCTGGTTTTAAGATGAATAAGAGATGTAGGTCAGTCGATAACCAATACCTACAGCCACACCACCCTGAACAAGCCCAATCTCGCCTGATCTTGGAAGCTAAGCAGGGTCGGGCCTGGTTAGTACTTGGATGGGAGACCACCTGGGAATACCAGGTGCCGTATGCCTTTGTTTTCTCTCGCTTGTCCTTGGTTCCTTCAATGCTGGTTTTGAGATGTAGGTCAGTAGGCAACAAATACCTACAGCCACACCACCCTGAACAAGCCTAATCTCGTCTGATCTTGGAAACTAAGCAGGGTCGGGCCTGGTTAGTAATTGGATGGGAGACCACCTGGGAATACCAGGTGCCATAGGCCTTTTTTTTTTCTCTCTCTTGTTCTTGCTTCCTTCAATGCTGGTTTTGAGATGTATAAGAGATGTAGGTCAGGAGGCAACCAATACCTACAGCCACACCACCCTGAGCAAGCCCAATCTTAACTGATCTTGGAAGCTAAGCAGTGCTGGGCCTGGTAAGTACTTGGATGGGAGACCACCTGGGAATTCCAGGTGTTGTAAGCCTTTTTTTTTTCTCTCTCTTGTTCTTGCTTCCTTCAATGCTGGTTTTGAGATGTATAAGAGATGTAGGTCAGTAGGCAACCAATACCTACAGCCACACCACCCTGAACAAGAACAATCTCGTCTGATCTTGGAAACTAAGCAGGGCCGGGCCTGGTTAGTACTTTGATGGGAGACCACCTGGGAATACCAGGTTCCGTAGGCCTTTTTTTTTTCTCTCTCTTGTTCTTGCTTCCTTCAATGCTGGTTTTGAGATGTATAAGAGATGTAGGTAAGGAGGCAACAAATACCTACAGAGACGCCACCCTGAACAAGCCCAATCTCGTCTAATCTTGGAAGCTAAGCAGGGCCGGGCCTGGTTAGTACTTGGATGGGAGACCACCTGGGAATACCAGGTTCTTTAGGCCTTTTTTTTCTCTCTCTCTCTCTTGTTCTTGCTTCCTTCAATGCTG
Source organism: Mixophyes fleayi (assembly GCF_038048845.1). Lineage (NCBI taxonomy): Eukaryota > Metazoa > Chordata > Amphibia > Anura > Limnodynastidae > Mixophyes > Mixophyes fleayi. Next base: position 66,616 of record NW_027446972.1, on the reverse strand, counting down.
GTTTTGAGATGTATAAGAGATGTAGGTCAGTAGACAACCAAAACCCACGGCCACACCACCCTGAACAAGCCTAATCTCGTCTGATCTTGAAAGCTAAGCAGGGCCGGGCCTGGTTAGTACTTGGATGGGAGACCACTTGGGAATTCCAGGAGCTGTTGGCCTTTTTTTTTTCTCTCTCTTGTTCTTGCTTCCTTCAATGCTGGTTTTGAGATGTATGAGAGATGTAGGTCTGTAAGCAACCAACACCTACAGCCACACCACCCTGAACAAGCCTAATCTCATCTGATCTTGGAAGCTAAGCAGGGCCGGGCCTGGTTAGTACTTGGATGGGAGACTACCTGGGAATACCAGGTGCAATAGGCATTTTTTTTTCTCTCTCTTGTTCTTGCTTCCTTCAATGCTGGTTTTGAGATGAATAAGAGATGTAGGTCAGTAGATAACCAATACCTACAGCCACACCACCCTGAACAAGCCCAATCTCGCCTGATCTTGGAAGCTAAGCAGGGCCGGGCCTGGTTAGTAGTTGGATGGGAGACCACCTGGGAATACCAGGTGCCGTAGGCCTTTTTTTTTCTCTCTCTTGTTCTTGCTTCCTTCAATGCTGGTTTTGAGATGTATAAGAGATGTAGGTCAGTAGGCAAGCAATACCTACAGCCACACCACCCTGAACAAGCCCAATCTCGCCTGATCTTGGAAGCTAAGCAGAGCCAGGCCTGGTTAGTACTTGGATGGGAGACCACCTGGGAATACCAGGTGCTGTAGGCCTTTTTTTTCTCTCTCTCTTGTTCTTGCTTCCTTCAATGCTGGTTTTGAGATGTATGAGAGATGTAGGTCAGTAGGTAACCAATACCTATAGCCACACCACCCTGAACAAGCCCAATCTTGCCTGATCTTGGAAGCTAAGCAGGGCCGGGCCTGGTTAGTACTTGGATGGGAGACCACCTGGGAATACCAGGTGCCGTAGGCCTTTTTTTTTCTCTCTATTGTTCTTGCTTCCTTCAATGCTGGTTTTGAGATGTATAAGAGATGTAGGTCAGTAGGCAATCAATACATACAGCCACACCACCCTGAACAAGAACAATTTCGTCTGATCTTGGAAGCTAAGCAGGGCTGGGCCTGGTTAGTACTTGGATGGGAGACCACCTGGGAATACCAGGTGCTTTAGGCCTTTTTTTTTCTCCCTCTTGTTCTTGCTTCCTTCAATGCTGGTTTTGAGATGTATAAGAGATGTAGGTCAGAAGGGAACCAATACCTACAGCCACACCACCCTGAACAAGACCAATCTCATCTGATCTTGGAAGCTAAACAGTGCCAGGCCTGGTTAGTACTTGGATGGGAGACCACTTGGGAATTCCAGGAGCTGTTGGCCTTTTTTTTTTTTTCTCTCTCTTGTTCTTGCTTCCTTCAATGCTGGTTTTGAGATGTAGGTCAGTAGGCAACAAATAACTACAGCCACACCACCCTGAACAAGCCTAATCTCGTCTGATCTTGGAAACTAAGCAGGGTCAGGCCTGGTTAGTAATTGGATGGGAGCCCACCTGGGAATACCAGGTGCCATAGGCCTTTTTTTTTTCTCTCTCTTGTTCTTGCTTCCTTCAATGCTGGTTTTGAGATGTATAAGAGATGTAGGTCAGGAGGCAACCAATACCTACAGCCACACCACCCTGAGCAAGCCCAATCTTAACTGATCTTGGAAGCTAAGCAGTGCTGGGCCTGGTAAGTACTTGGATGGGAGACCACCTGGGAATTCCAGGTGTTGTAAGCCTTTTTTTTTCTCTCTCTTGTTCTTGCTTCCTTCAATGCTGGTTTTGAGATGTATAAGAGATGTAGGTCAGTAGGCAACCAATACCTACAGCCACACCACCCTGAACAAGAACAATCTCATCTGATCTTGGAAGCTAAGCAGGGCTGGGCCTGGTTAGTACTTCGATGGGAGACCACCTGGGAATACCAGGTGCCATAGGCCTTTTTTTTTTTCTCTCTCTTGTTCTTGCTTCCTTCAATGCTGGTTTTGAGATGTAGGTCAGTAGGCAACAAATAACTACAGCCACACCACCCTGAACAAGCCTAATCTGGTCTGATCTTGGAAACTAAGCAGCGTCAGGCCTGGTTAGTAATTGGATGGGAGACCACCTGGGAATACTAGGTGCCATAGGCCTTTTTTTTTTCTCTCTCTTGTTCTTGCTTCCTTCAATGCTGGTTTTGAGATGTATAAGAGATGTAAGTCAGGAAGCAACCAGTACCTACAGCCACACCACCCTGAGCAAGCCCAATCTTAACTGATCTTGCAAGCTAAGCAGTGCTGGGCCTGATTAGTACTTGGATGGGAGACCACCTGGGAATTCCAGGTGTTGTAAGCCTTTTTTTTTTCTCTCTCTTGTTCTTGCTTCCTTCAATGCTGGTTTTGAGATGTATAAGAGATGTAGGTCAGTAGGCAACCAATACCTACAGCCACACCACCCTGAACAAGAACAATCTTGTCTGATCTTGGAAGCTAAGCAGGGCTGGGCCTGGTTAGTACTTGGATGGGAGACCACCTGGGAATACCAGGTGCCGTAGGCCTTTTTTTTTTCTCTCTCTTGTTCTTGCTTCCTTCAATGCTGGTTTTAAGATGAATAAGAGATGTAGGTCAGTAGGCAACCAATACCTACAGCCACACCACCCTGAACAAGCCCAATATCATCTGCTCTTGGAAGCTAAGAAGGGCCAGGCCTGGTTAGTACTTGGATGGGAGACCACCTGGGAATACCAGGTGCTGTAGGCATTTTTTTTCTCTCTCTTGCTCTTGCTTCCTTCAATGCTGGTTTTGAGATGTATAAGAGATGTAGGTCAGGAGGCAACCAATACCTACAGCCACACCACCATGAACAAGCCCAATCTTGTCTGATCTTGGAAGCTAAGCAGGGCCAGGCCTGGTTAGTACTTGGATGGGAGACCACCTGGGAATACCAGGTGCTGTAGGCATTTTTTTTTCTCTCTCTTGTTCTTGCTTCCTTCAATGCTGGTTTTGAGATGTATAAGAGATGTAGGTCAGAAGACAACCAATACCTACAGCCACACCACCCTGAACAAGAACAATTTCGTCAGATCTTGGAAGCTAAGCAGGGCCGGCCCTGGTTAGTACTTGGATGGGAGACCACTTGGGAATTCCAGGAGCTGTTAGCCTTTTTTTTTTTCTCTCTCTTGTTCTTGCTTCCTTCAATGCTGATTTTGAGATGTATAAGAGATGTAGGTCAGTAGGCAACCAATACCTACAGCCGCACCACCCTCAGCAAGGCTAATCTCATCTGATCTTGGAAGCTAAGCAGGGCCGGGCCTGGTTAGTACTTGGATGGGAGACCACCTGGGAATACTAGGTGCCATAGGCCTTTTTTTTTTCTCTCTCTTGTTCTTGCTTCCTTCAATGCTGGTTTTGAGATGTATAAGAGATGTAAGTCAGGAGGCAACCATTACCTACAGCCACACCACCCTGAGCAAGCCCAATCTTAACTGATCTTGGAAGCTAAGCAGTGCTGGGCCTGGTTAGTACTTGGATGGGAGACCACCTGGGAATTCCAGGTGTTGTAAGCCTTTTTTTTTTCTCTCTCTTGTTCTTGCTTCCTTCAATGCTGGTTTTGAGATGTATAAGAGATGTAGGTCAGTAGGTAACCAATACCTACAGCCACACCACCCTGAACAAGAACAATCTCATCTGATCTGGGAAGCTAAGCAGGGCTGGGCCTGGTTAGTTCTTGGATGGGAGACCACCTGGGAATACCAGGTGCCGTAGGCCTTTTTTTTTCTCTCTCTTGTTCTTGCTTCCTTCAATGCTGGTTTTGAGATGTATGAGAGATGTAGGTCAGTAGGCAACAAATACCTACAGCCACACCACCCTGAACAAGCCCAATCTTGACTGATCTTGGAAGCTAAGCAGGGCCAGGCCTGGTTAGTACTTGGATGGGAGACCACCTGGGAATACCAGGTGCCATAGGCCTTTTTTTTTTCTCTCTCTTGTTCTTGCTTCCTTCAATGCTGGTTTTGAGATGTATGAGAGATGTAGGTCAGTAGGCAACAAATACCTACAGCCACACCACCCTGAACAAGCCCAATCTTGACTGATCTTGGATGCTAAGCAGG
>NW_027446972.1:50000-57500 GCF_038048845.1 Mixophyes fleayi | reverse complement strand
CAGGGCCGGCCCTGGTTAGTACTTGGATGGGAGACCACTTGGGAATTCCAGGAGCTGTTGGCCTATTTTTTTTCTCTCTCTTGTTCTTGCTTCCTTCAATGCTGATTTTGAGATGTATAAGAGATGTAGGTCAGTAGACAACCAATACCTACAGCCTCACCACCCTGAACAAGAACAATTTCGTCAGATCTTGGAAGCTAAGCAGGGCCGGCCCTGGTTAGTACTTGGATGGGAGACCACTTGGGAATTCCAGGAGCTGTTGGCCTATTTTTTTTCTCTCTCTTGTTCTTGCTTCCTTTAATGCTGGTTTTGAGATGTATAAGAGATGTAAGTCAGGAGGCAACCAGTACCTACAGCCACACCACCCTGAACAAGCCCAATCTTAACTGATCTTGGAAGCTAAGCAGTGCTGGGCCTGGTTAGTACTTGGATGGGAGACCACCTGGGAATTCCAGGTGTTGTAAGCCTATTTTTTTTCTCTCTCTTGTTCTTGCTTCCTTCAATGCTGGTTTTGAGATGTATAAGAGATGTAGGTCAGTAGGCAACCTATACCTACAGCCACACCACCCTGAACAAGAACAATCTCGTCTGATCTTGGAAGCTAAGCAGGGCTGGGCCTGGTTAGTTCTTGGATGGGAGACCACCTGGGAATACCAGGTGCCATAGGCCTTTTTTTTTTCTCTCTCTTGTTCTTGCTTCCTTCAATGCTGGTTTTAAGATGAATAAGAGATGTAGGTCAGTAGGCAACCAATACCTACAGCCACACCACCCTGAACAAGCCCAATATCATCTGATCTTGGAAGCTAAGCAGGGCCAGGCCTGGTTAGTACTTGGATGGGAGACCAACTGGGAATACCAGGTGCTGTAGGCATTTTTTTTCTTGCTCTTGCTTCCTTCAATGCTGGTTTTGAGATGTATAAGAGATGTAGGTCAGGAGGCAACCAATAGCTACAGCCACACCACCCTAAACAAGCCCAATCTCATCTGATCTTGGAAGCTAAGCAGGGCCAGGCCTGGTTAGTACTTGGATTGGAGACCACCTGGGAATACCAGGTGCTGTAGGCTTTTTTTTTTCTCTCTCTTGTTCTTGCTTCCTTCAATGCTGGTTTTGAGATGTATAAGAGATGTAGGTCAGTAGACAACCAATACCTACAGCCACACCACCCTGAACAAGAACAATTTCGTCAGATCTTGGAAGCTAAGCAGGGCCGGGCCTGGTTAGTACTTGGATGGGAGACCACTTGGGAATTCCAGGAGCTGTTGGCCTTTTTTTTTTTCTCTCTCTTGTTCTTCTTCCTTCAATGCTGATTTTGAGATGTATAAGAGATGTAGGTCAGTAGGCAACCATTACCTACAGCCACACCACCCTCAGCAAGGCTAATCTAAACTGATCTTGGAAGCTAAGCAGGGCCAGGCCTGGTTAGTACTTGGATGGGAGACCACCTGCGAATACCTGGTGCCATGGGCCTTTTTTTTTTCTCTCTCTTGTTCTTGCTGCCTTCAATGCTGGTTTTGAGATGTATAAGAGATGTAGGTCAGTAGGCAACCAAATATCTACAGCCACACCACCCTGAACAAGCCCAATCTCATCTGATCTTGTAAGCTAAACAGGGCCGGGCCTGGTTAGTACTTGGATGTGAGGCAACCTGGGAATTCCAGGAGCTGTAGGTCTTTTTTTTTTCTCTCTCTTGTTCTTGCTTCCTTCAATGCTGGTTTTGAGATGTAGGTCAGTAGGCAACAAAAACGTACAGCCACACCACACTGAGCAAGTCCAATGTCGTCTGATCTTGGAAGCTAAGCAGGGTCAGGCCTGGTTAATATTTCGATGGGAGACCACCTGGAAATACCAGTTGCTGTAGGCCTTTTTTTTTCTCTCTCTTGTTCTTGCTTCCTTCAATGCTAGTTTTGAGATGTATAAGAGATGTAGGTAAGTAGGCATCCAATACATACAGCCACACCTCCCTGAACAAGCCCAAACTCGTCTGATCTTGGAAGCTAAGTAGGGCCGGGCCTGGTTAGTACTTGGATGGGAGACCACCTCGGAATTCCAGGTGTTGTAAGCTTTTTTTTTTTCTCTCTCTTGTTCTTGCTTCCTTCAATGCTGATTTTGAGATGTATAAGAGATGTAGGTCAGTAGGCAACCATTACCTACAGCCACACCACCCTCAGCAAGGCTAATCTAAACTGATCTTGGAAGCTAAGCAGGGCCAGGCCTGGTTAGTACTTGGATGGGAGACCACCTGCGAATACCTGGTGCCATGGGCCTTTTTTTTTTCTCTCTCTTGTTCTTGCTGCCTTCAATGCTGGTTTTGAGATGTATAAGAGATGTAGGTCAGTAGGCAACCAAATATCTACAGCCACACCACCCTGAACAAGCCCAATCTCATCTGATCTTGTAAGCTAAACAGGGCCGGGCCTGGTTAGTACTTGGATGTGAGGCAACCTGGGAATTCCAGGAGCTGTAGGTCTTTTTTTTTTCTCTCTCTTGTTCTTGCTTCCTTCAATGCTGGTTTTGAGATGTAGGTCAGTAGGCAACAAAAACGTACAGCCACACCACACTGAGCAAGTCCAATGTCGTCTGATCTTGGAAGCTAAGCAGGGTCAGGCCTGGTTAATATTTCGATGGGAGACCACCTGGAAATACCAGTTGCTGTAGGCCTTTTTTTTTCTCTCTCTTGTTCTTGCTTCCTTCAATGCTAGTTTTGAGATGTATAAGAGATGTAGGTAAGTAGGCATCCAATACATACAGCCACACCTCCCTGAACAAGCCCAAACTCGTCTGATCTTGGAAGCTAAGTAGGGCCGGGCCTGGTTAGTACTTGGATGGGAGACCACCTCGGAATTCCAGGTGTTGTAAGCTTTTTTTTTTTCTCTCTCTTGTTCTTGCTTCCTTCAATGCTGGTTTTGAGATGTATAAGAGATGTAGGTCAGGAGGCTACCAATACCTACAGCCACATCACCCTGAGCAAGCCCAATCTTAACTGATCGTGGAAGCTAAGCAGTGCTGGGCCTAGTAAGTACTTGGATGGGAGACCACTTGGGAATTCCAGGAGCTGTTGGCCTTTTTTTTTTCTCTCTCTTGTTCTTGCTTCCTTCAATGCTGGTTTTGAGATGTATAAGAGATGTAGGTCAGGAGGCTACCAATACCTACAGCCACATCACCCTGAGCAAGCGCAATCTTAGCTGATTGTGGAAGCTAAGCAGTGCTGGGCCTAGTAAGTACTTGGATGGGAGACCACCTCTGAATTCCAGGTGTTGTAAGCTTTTTTTTTTTCTCTCTCTTGTTCTTGCTTCCTTCAATGCTGGTTTGGAGATGTATAAGAGATGTAGGTCTGTAAACAACCAACACCTACAGCCACACTGCCCTGAACAAGCCCAATCTCGTCTGATCTTGGAAGTTAAGCAGGGCCGGGCCTGGTTAGTACTTGGATGGGAGACCACCTGGGAATACCAGGTGCCATAGGCATTTTTTTTTCTCTCTCTTGTTCTTGCTTCCTTCAATGCTGGTTTTAAGATGAATAAGAGATGTAGGTCAGTCGATAACCAATACCTACAGCCACACCACCCTGAACAAGCCCAATCTCGCCTGATCTTGGAAGCTAAGCAGGGTCGGGCCTGGTTAGTACTTGGATGGGAGACCACCTGGGAATACCAGGTGCCGTATGCCTTTGTTTTCTCTCGCTTGTCCTTGGTTCCTTCAATGCTGGTTTTGAGATGTAGGTCAGTAGGCAACAAATACCTACAGCCACACCACCCTGAACAAGCCTAATCTCGTCTGATCTTGGAAACTAAGCAGGGTCGGGCCTGGTTAGTAATTGGATGGGAGACCACCTGGGAATACCAGGTGCCATAGGCCTTTTTTTTTTCTCTCTCTTGTTCTTGCTTCCTTCAATGCTGGTTTTGAGATGTATAAGAGATGTAGGTCAGGAGGCAACCAATACCTACAGCCACACCACCCTGAGCAAGCCCAATCTTAACTGATCTTGGAAGCTAAGCAGTGCTGGGCCTGGTAAGTACTTGGATGGGAGACCACCTGGGAATTCCAGGTGTTGTAAGCCTTTTTTTTTTCTCTCTCTTGTTCTTGCTTCCTTCAATGCTGGTTTTGAGATGTATAAGAGATGTAGGTCAGTAGGCAACCAATACCTACAGCCACACCACCCTGAACAAGAACAATCTCGTCTGATCTTGGAAACTAAGCAGGGCTGGGCCTGGTTAGTACTTTGATGGGAGACCACCTGGGAATACCAGGTGCCGTAGGCCTTTTTTTTTTCTCTCTCTTGTTCTTGCTTCCTTCAATGCTGGTTTTGAGATGTATAAGAGATGTAGGTAAGGAGGCAACAAATACCTACAGAGACGCCACCCTGAACAAGCCCAATCTCGTCTAATCTTGGAAGCTAAGCAGGGCCGGGCCTGGTTAGTACTTGGATGGGAGACCACCTGGGAATACCAGGTTCTTTAGGCCTTTTTTTTCTCTCTCTCTCTCTCTTGTTCTTGCTTCCTTCAATGCTGGTTTTGAGATGTATAAGAGATGTAGGTCAGTAGACAACCAAAACCCACGGCCACACCACCCTGAACAAGCCTAATCTCGTCTGATCTTGAAAGCTAAGCAGGGCCGGGCCTGGTTAGTACTTGGATGGGAGACCACTTGGGAATTCCAGGAGCTGTTGGCCATTTTTTTGTCTCTCTCTTGTTCTTGCTTCCTTCAATGCTGGTTTTGAGATGTATGAGAGATGTAGGTCTGTAAGCAACCAACACCTACAGCCACACCACCCTGAACAAGCCTAATCTCATCTGATCTTGGAAGCTAAGCAGGGCCGGGCCTGGTTAGTACTTGGATGGGAGACTACCTGGGAATACCAGGTGCAATAGGCATTTTTTTTCTCTCTCTTGTTCTTGCTTCCTTCAATGCTGGTTTTGAGATGAATAAGAGATGTAGGTCAGTAGATAACCAATACCTACAGCCACACCACCCTGAACAAGCCCAATCTCGCCTGATCTTGGAAGCTTAGCAGGGCCGGGCCTGGTTAGTAGTTGGATGGGAGACCACCTGGGAATACCAGGTGCCGTAGGCCTTTTTTTTTCTCTCTCTTGTTCTTGCTTCCTTCAATGCTGGTTTTGAGATGTATAAGAGATGTAGGTCAGTAGGCAAGCAATACCTACAGCCACACCACCCTGAACAAGCCCAATCTCGCCTGATCTTGGAAGCTAAGCAGAGCCGGGCCTGGTTAGTACTTGGATGGGAGACCACCTGGGAATACCAGGTGCTGTAGGCCTTTTTTTTCTCTCTCTCTTGTTCTTGCTTCCTTCAATGCTGGTTTTGAGATGTATGAGAGATGTAGGTCAGTAGGGAACCAATACCTATAGCCACACCACCCTGAACAAGCCCAATCTTGCCTGATCTTGGAAGCTAAGCAGGGCCGGGCCTGGTTAGTACTTGGATGGGAGACCACCTGGGAATACCAGGTGCCGTAGGCCTTTTTTTTTCTCTCTATTGTTCTTGCTTCCTTCAATGCTGGTTTTGAGATGTATAAGAGATGTAGGTCAGTAGGCAATCAATACATACAGCCACACCACCCTGAACAAGAACAATTTCGTCTGATCTTGGAAGCTAAGCAGGGCTGGGCCTGGTTAGTACTTGGATGGGAGACCACCTGGGAATACCAGGTGCTTTAGGCCTTTTTTTTTCTCCCTCTTGTTCTTGCTTCCTTCAATGCTGGTTTTGAGATGTATAAGAGATGTAGGTCAGGAGGGAACCAATACCTACAGCCACACCACCCTGAACAAGACCAATCTCATCTGATCTTGGAAGCTAAGCAGTGCCAGGCCTGGTTAGTACTTGGATGGGAGACCACTTGGGAATTCCAGGAGCTGTTGGCCTTTTTTTTTTTTTCTCTCTCTTGTTCTTGCTTCCTTCAATGCTGGTTTTGAGATGTAGGTCAGTAGGCAACAAATAACTACAGCCACACCACCCTGAACAAGCCTAATCTCGTCTGATCTTGGAAACTAAGCAGGGTCAGGCCTGGTTAGTAATTGGATGGGAGACCACCTGGGAATACCAGGTGCCATAGGCCTTTTTTTTTTCTCTCTCTTGTTCTTGCTTCCTTCAATGCTGGTTTTGAGATGTATAAGAGATGTAGGTCAGGAGGCAACCAATACCTACAGCCACACCACCCTGAGCAAGCCCAATCTTAACTGATCTTGGAAGCTAAGCAGTGCTGGGCCTGGTAAGTACTTGGATGGGAGACCACCTGGGAATTCCAGGTGTTGTAAGCCTTTTTTTTTCTCTCTCTTGTTCTTGCTTCCTTCAATGCTGGTTTTGAGATGTATAAGAGATGTAGGTCAGTAGGCAACCAATACCTACAGCCACACCACCCTGAACAAGAACAATCTCATCTGATCTTGGAAGCTAAGCAGGGCTGGGCCTGGTTAGTACTTCGATGGGAGACCACCTGGGAATACCAGGTGCCATAGGCCTTTTTTTTTTTCTCTCTCTTGTTCTTGCTTCCTTCAATGCTGGTTTTGAGATGTATAAGAGATGTAGGTAAGGAGGCAACAAGTACCTACAGAGACGCCACCCTGAACAAGCCCAATCTCGTCTAATCTTGGAAGCTAAGCAGGGCCGGGCCTGGTTAGTACTTGGATGGGAGACCACCTGGGAATACCAGGTTCTTTAGGCCTTTTTTTTCTCTCTCTCTCTCTCTTGTTCTTGCTTCCTTCAATGCTGGTTTTGAGATGTATAAGAGATGTAGGTCAGTAGACAACCAAAACCCACGGCCACACCACCCTGAACAAGCCTAATCTCGTCTGATCTTGAAAGCTAAGCAGGGCCGGGCCTGGTTAGTACTTGGATGGGAGACCACTTGGGAATTCCAGGAGCTGTTGGCCTTTTTTTTTTCTCTCTCTTGTTCTTGCTTCCTTCAATGCTGGTTTTGAGATGTAGGTCAGTAGGCAAGCAATACCTACAGCCACACCACCCTGAACAAGCCCAATCTCGCCTGATCTTGGAAGCTAAGCAGGGCCGGGCCTGGTTAGTACTTGGATGGGAGACCACCTGGGAATACCAGGTGCTGTAGGCCTTTTTTTTCTCTCTCTCTTGTTCTTGCTTCCTTCAATGCTGGTTTTGAGATGTATGAGAGATGTAGGTCTGTAAGCAACCAATACCTACAGCCACACCACCCTGAACAAGCCTAATCTCATCTGATCTTGGAAGCTAAGCAGGGCCGGGCCTGGTTAGTACTTGGATGGGAGACTACCTGGAAATACCAGGTGCCGTAGGCATTTTTTTTTCTCTCTCTTGTTCTTGCTTCCTTCAATGCTGGTTTTGAGATGAATAAGAGATGTAGGTCAGTAGATAACCAATACCTACAGCCACACCACCCTGAACAAGCCCAATCTCGCCTGATCTTGGAAGCTAAGCAGGGCCGGGCCTGGTTAGTAGTTGGATGGGAGACCATCTGGGAATATCAGGTGCCATAGGCCTTTTTTTTCTCTCTCTTGTTC
>NW_027446972.1:37500-40000 GCF_038048845.1 Mixophyes fleayi | reverse complement strand
GTCAGTAGGCAACAAATACCTACAGCCACACCACCCTGAACAAGCCCAATCTCGTCTGATCTCTGAAGCTAAGCAGGGGCAGGCCTGGTTAGTACAGGGATGGGAGACCACCTGGGAATACAAGGTGCTGTAGTCCGTTTTTTTCTCTCTCTCTTGTTCTTGCTTCCTTCAATGCTGGTTTTGAGATGTATAAGAGATGTAGGTCTGTAAGCAAAAAATACCTACAGCCACACCACTCTGAACAAGCCCAATCTTGTCTGATCTTGGAAGCTAAGCAGGGCTGGGCCTGGTTAGTACTTGGATGGGGGACCACCTGGGAATACCAGGTGCCGTAGGCATTTTTTTATTTCTTGCTTCCTTCAATGCTGGTTTTAAGATGAATAAGAGATGTAATTCAGTAAATAACCAATACCCATGGCCACAACACCATGAACAAGCCCAATCTCATCTGATCTTGAAAGCTAAGCAGGGCTGGGCCTGGTTAATACTTGGATGGGAGACCACCTGGGAATACCATGTGCCGTAGGCATTTTTTTTTCTCTCTCTTGTTCTTGCTTTCTTCAATGCTGGTTTTCAGATGTAGGTCAGTAGGCAACAAATACCTACAGCCACACCACCCTGAACAAGCCCAATCTCATCTGATCTCTGAAGCTAAGCAGGGGCAGGCCTGGTTAGTACAGGGATGGGAGACCACCTGGGAATTCCTTGTGCTGTAGGCATTTTTTTATTTCTCTCGTTACTGCTTCCTTCAATGCTGGTTTTGAGATGTATAAGAGATGTAGGTCTGTAAGCAATAAATACCTAAAGCCACAACACCCTGAACAAGCCCAATCTCATCAGATCTTGGAAGCTAAGCAGGGCCAGGCCTGGTTAATACTTGGATGGGAGACCACCTGGGAATACCAGGTGCTGTAGGCCTTTTTTTTTTCTCTCTCCTGTTCTTGCTTCCGTCAATGCTGGTTTTGAGATGTATAAGAGATGTAGGTCAGTAGGCAACCAATACCTACAGCCCCACCACCCTGAACAAGCCCAATCTCATCTGATCTTGGAAGCTAAGCAGGGCTGGGCCTGGTTAGTACTTGGATGGGAGACCACCTGGGATTACAAAGTGCTGTAGGCCCTTTTTTATCTCTCTCTTGTTCTTGCTTCCTTCAATGCTGGTTTTGAGATGTATAAGAGATGTAGGTCTGTAAGCAATAAATACCTACAGCCACAACACCCTGAACAAGCCCAATCTCATCAGATCTTGGAAGCTAAGCAGGGCCAGGCCTGGTTAATACTTGGATGGGAGACCACCTGGGAATTCCAGGTGATGTAGGCCTTTTTTTTCTTCTCTCTCTTGTTCTTGCTTCCTTCAATGCAGGTTTTCAGATGTAGGTCAGTAGGCAACAAATACCTACAGCCACACCACCCTGAACAAGCCCAATCTCGCCTGATCTTGGAAACTAAGCAGGGCCGGGCCTGGTTAGTACTTGGATGGGAGACCACCTGGGAATACCAGGTGCTGTAGGCATTTTTTTTTCTCTCTCTTGTTCTTGCTTCCTTCAATGCTGGTTTTGAGATGTATGAGAGATGTAGGTCAGTAGATAACCAATACCTACAGCCACACCACCCTGAACAAGCCTGATCTTGGAAGCTAAGCAGGGCCGGGCCTGGTTAGTACTTGGATGGGAGACCACCTGGGAATACCAGGTGCCGTAGGCATTTTTTTTTCTCTCTCTTGTTCTTGCTTCCTTCAATGCTGGTTTTGAGATGAATAAGAGATGTAGCTCAGTAAATAACCAATACCTACAGCCACATCACCCTGAACAAGTCTGATCTTGGAAGCTAAGCAGGGACAGGTCTCGTTAGTACCTGGATGGGAGACCACCTGGGAATACCAGGTGCCGTAGGCCTTTTTTTTTCTCTCTCTTGTTCTTACTGCCTTTAATGCTGGTTTTGAGATGTATAAGAGATGTAGGTCAGTAGGCAATCAACACCTACAGCCACACCACCCTGAACAAGCCCAATCTCGTCTGATCTTGGAAGCTAAGCAGGGGTGGGCCTGGTTAGTACTTGGATGGGAGACCACCTGGGAATACCAGGTGCCGTAGGCCTTTTTTTTTTCTCTCTCTTGTTCTTGCTTCCTTCAATGCTGGTTTTGAGTTGTATGAGAGATGTAGGTCAGTAGATACCCAATACCTACAGCCACACCACCCTGAACAAGCCCAATCTTGCCTGATCTTGCAAAGCTAAGCAGGGCCGGGCCTGGTTAGTACTTGGATGGGAGACCAACTGGGAATACCAGGTGCCGTAGGCATTTTTTTTTCTCTCTCTTGTTCTTACTTCCTTTAATGCTGGTTTTGAGATGTATAAGAGATGTAGTTCAGTAGGCAACCAATACCTGCAGCCACACCACCCTGAACAAGCCCAATCTCGTCTGACCTAGGAAGCTAAGCAGAGCCGGGCCTGGTTAGTACTTGGTTGGGAGACCACCTGGGAATACCAGGTGCCGTAGGCC
>NW_027446972.1:32500-35000 GCF_038048845.1 Mixophyes fleayi | reverse complement strand
CACCCTGAACAAGCCCAATCTCGTCTGATCTTGGAAGCTAAGCAGAGCCAGGCCTGGTTAGTACTTGGATGGGAGACCACCTGGGAATACCATGTGCCGTAGGCATTTTTTTTTCTCTCTCTTGTTCTTGCTTTCTTCAATGCTGGTTTTCAGATGTAGGTCAGTAGGCAACAAATACCTACAGCCACACCACCCTGAACAAGCCCAATCTCGTCTGATCTCTGAAGCTAAGCAGGGGCAGGCCTGGTTAGTACAGGGATGGGAGACCACCTGGGAATACAAGGTGCTGTAGTCCATTTTTTTCTCTCTCTCTTGTTCTTGCTTCCTTCAATGCTGGTTTTGAGATGTATAAGAGATGTAGGTCTGTAAGCAAAAAATACCTACAGCCACACCACTCTGAACAAGCCCAATCTTGTCTGATCTTGGAAGCTAAGCAGGGCTGGGCCTGGTTAGTACTTGGATGGGAGACCACCTGGGAATACCAGGTGCCGTAGGCATTTTTTTATTTCTTGCTTCCTTCAATGCTGGTTTTAAGATGAATAAGAGATGTAGGTCAGTAAATAACCAATACCCACGGCCACAACACCATGAACAAGCCCAATCTCATCTGATCTTGAAAGCTAAGCAGGGCTGGGCCTGGTTAATACTTGGATGGGAGACCACCTGGGAATACCATGTGCCGTAGGCATTTTTTTTTCTCTCTCTTGTTCTTGCTTTCTTCAATGCTGGTTTTCAGATGTAGGTCAGTAGGCAACAAATACCTACAGCCACACCACCCTGAACAAGCCCAATCTCATCTGATCTCTGAAGCTAAGCAGGGGCAGGCCTGGTTAGTACAGGGATGGGAGACCACCTGGGAATTCCTTGTGCTGTAGGCATTTTTTTATTTCTCTCGTTACTGCTTCCTTCAATGCTGGTTTTGAGATGTATAAGAGATGTAGGTCAGTAGGCAAACCAATACCTACAGCCCCACCACCCTGAACAAGCCCAATCTCATCTGATCTTGGAAGCTAAGCAGGGCTGGGCCTGGGTTAGTACTTGGATGGGAGACCACCTGGGATTACAAAGTGCTGTAGGCCTTTTTTTATCTCTCTCTTGTTCTTGCTTCCTTCAATGCTGGTTTTGAGATGTATAAGAGATGTAGGTCAGGTGGCAACCAACACCTACAGCCGCACAACCCTGACCAAGGCTAATCTTGTCTGATCTTGGAAGCTAAACAGGGCCAGGCCTGGTTAATACTTGGATGGGAGACCACCTGGGGAATTCCAGGTGATGTAGGCCTTTTTTTTTTTCTCTCTCTTGTTCTTGCTTCCTTCAATGCAGGTTTTCAGATGTAGGTCAGTAGGGCAACAAAATACCTACAGCCACACCACCCTGAACAAGCCCAATCTCGCCTGATCTTGGAAGCTAAGCAGGGCCGGGCCTGGTTAGTACTTGGATGGGAGACCACCTGGGAATACCAGGTGCTGTAGGCATTTTTTTTTCTCTCTCTTGTTCTTGCTTCCTTCAATGCTGGTTTTGAGATGTATGAGAGATGTAGGTCAGTAGATAACCAATACCTACAGCCACACCACCCTGAACAAGCCCAATCTTGCCTGATCTTGCAAAGCTAAGCAGGGCCGGGCCTGGTTAGTACTTGGATGGGAGACCAACTGGGAATACCAGGTGCCGTAGGCATTTTTTTTTTCTCTCTCTTGTTCTTACTTCCTTTAATGCTGGTTTTGAGATGTATAAGAGATGTAGTTCAGTAGGCAACCAATACCTGCAGCCACACCACCCTGAACAAGCCCAATCTCGTCTGACCTAGGAAGCTAAGCAGAGCCGGGCCTGGTTAGTACTTGGTTGGGAGACCACCTGGGAATACCAGGTGCCGTAGGCCTTTTTTTTCTCTCTCTTGTTCTTGCTTCCTTCAATGCTGGTTTTGAGATGTATAAGACATGTAGGTCAGTAGGCAACCAATACTTACAGCCACACCACCCTGAACAAGCCCAATCTCATCTGATCTTGGAAGCTAAGCAGGGCCGGGCCTGGTTAGTACTTGGATGGGAGACCACCTGGGAATTCCAGGTGCCGTAGGCGTTTTTTTTATTTCTCTCGTTACTGCTTCCTTCAATGCTGGTTTTGAGATGTATAAGAGATGTAGGTCAGTAGGCAACCAATACCTACAGCCACGCCACCCTGAACAAGCCCAATCTTGACTGATTTTTGGAAGCTAAGCAGGGCCGGGCCTGGTTAGTACTTGGATGGGAGACCACCTGGGAATTCCAGGTGATGTAGGCTTTTTTTTTTTTTCTCTCTCTTGTTCTTGCTTCCTTCAATGCAGGTTTTCAGATGTAGGTCAGTAGGAAACAAATACCTACAGCCACACCACCCTGAACAAGCCCAATCTCGCCTGATCTTGGAAGCTAAGCAGGGCCGGGTCCTGGTTAGTACTTGGATGGGAGACCACCTGGGAATACCAGGTGCTGTAGGCATTTTTTTTTCTCTCTCTTGTTTCTTG